>NC_058027.1:24615669-24915669 GCF_019176455.1 Solea senegalensis | reverse complement strand
AGAAAAGTCAAACATTGCAGCAACTAAAAAAGCAATGGAGCAAAAACAATAAGTTAGACTTTTCTTGTGTTAATCTGTCTGCAAAACATCGCCTATGTTGTTGTGATGAGTGTGCACTTTTTTTTGTTTTTTGGTTCCACATAAATCTTTGGCAGGACAAATTATAGTATAGTCTACATAAATAATGGCAAACATTTGCACTAAGACAGTGGCATCAGAAAGTGTTGTGCTAACGAGGAGAAAAAAAAAGAAAGTTGTGGGCTTTCTCCTTGGCACTGAGTGCTCCATCAGATGGCTGGCCTCTCAGGGCGGAGGCAGTCAGGGCCGAGACTCCATAGTGACCTCTGATTGATTAAGAGGCCATTTCTGGCTCCTGACTGGCTCGGGGAACCATTTGTCACCTCGGACTGTGCAGTCCTATTGAGAAGCTTTGTGTCGTCCAATCTACACAGAGACCTTTTCTCTAAATCCCCAACTCTGCTGGATACGCCAGGGCCACCCATGTTAAGAAATCTGTTCACTCATTCTGCCTTTTGGATTATAGTGGACACCAAATGGTGTAGTAAACCATGATGTCAATACTTTGAGTTAAAACCCTGTAAATGCTTAAGATATTAGTGTTTGAGTCTTTAGCCATTACACCCTTCCACCCTTAAATGTTATGTATAGTGCTAACTTACTATTATAGTACATATTACTTGAATGAGGATTTGTTGTATAAATGTATACTTCACTTTTGTTTTGACGTGAGGCCATATGCTAGTTATAGAATGCTAAAGTCGCAGGATGGCTACGTGAGTTTTGGATCATTGGCCATTATCACACTATTTTCCTAATATGTACTAACAGGACGGACACAGAACTAAGTGATTTCAGGTTTTGGATTCATTTGCGTTAAAAAATAGTGCAAGCAGGAATAGGTGCTAATGCTATAAAGCTAAGCTAAACAACGCTAATTCAGTGGGCTTGTCGCAAAAAGGGAAACTACTTTGTACCATGCATACGGACTTTACAGGATTATAGGGTAGATGATAGGACTCATGTTTTGGAAGTATACAGAATGGCATGACATTATTTTATATTTTCTTACAGGAGAAAGTGTAAGAAAGTAACAAGAAGTAACAAGAAGTTTATAAGTGTTACTGAGGTGAGTTGTGAGTCTACATCACTGACTGCTTTTATAGAAATATTCATCCTAACCAAAGGTCAGAGAAAGGTGGCGAGGTTTATAAGCACTGGTTTAATGCAGCGGCTGGAGGTAAGAGCCAATCGTATCATATCTGTAATTTGCAGCGATACGACCTGTGCTCTGTTGGCACATATTGCTCCTTCACCTTCTTTTTTTTTATGAGATTATTTTTTAGATGGGGGGGGGGTAAGCCAAATTAAAGAAAATGACTGCGGCATGCTTTGATGCAATTCCAACCACTGCCACGTTTACTCAAGGAAATGCACGGCAAAGGTATGTGATCAATTTTGATAAAACGCAATTGTGTATATTAGAGTTTTCCTGGGGAAAATGAGAATGCTAATCATATTCATAGCCAGTGCTGTGGGGTAATTTGCAGCTGGCGATAAGCTGCCATATCAACGCAGACTGCACATGATGGAGCGACACATATGACATTTCCCACTCATTATTTATTGATCTCCGTTTCCGTTCCTATCTCAATGTTTTAATCTGCCTGGTTCTCGGAGCGCTCACGTATAGACCTACAGACCTGGATGAAATGGTGCTGGATTTGAGCTCGTGGTGACACAGTCGCCCTCCGTCTCACACATGAAATGAATAATGATGTGTCTACAATGCAAAACCATCTTGGCACCATTAGGCCAATATTTCCACCAATTAAGCTTTGTGTCCTGGCTGAGGACTCACTCTGACATTCACTTGGTGTGGGCGGTAGTCCATTGTTAGAGGGCAAAAGTTTTATTACTTCTGATAATGATTATAAATGCTTCCTCCCACACGCTGTGCCCTTCATAACAGCGTTGATCCCATAACATCGCGGGTAAAATCTATCACCGCGGCGCCATTAATGAACGATCCCCATCATTAAAAGACCTACAGCAGTCGACCGCGTGGACGGTCCAAAAATGAAGTTAATGAGCTCTCGCGTACGTCAACATTTGCACGGAGGAAGGATGCGATTCGTGCTAAGGGCGGGCGCAGGATTTTGCAGGCCGAGGCTGGAGTGTGACCAGGAAAAGGAAGAGCGACAGAGGTTGCTCGGTTCACACGCTCTGCAGTGTGCGTCTATTCTTGCATGTGATCTGGCTGGCACACACACACACACATATGCAGACAGGTGCTGTGTGTGGTACTGAATGTCTGGTGAACAGCTGTGGGTACAGGCCTGTGCTGGACGCGGTGGGAGGTAGCTGTTGCATTCTCCAAACTTACCACCGGACACATGCGCACACATACACATACACAGAAAGCAGCTGCAAGGAGCCACTCACGGGTCGGCCCCAAAGCCAACTGCACACAGAACTCACTGTCTCCAGGAAGATACCGTACAGCTGGGTTTACAGTAAGACGACCTCGCCTCGGCTGCACATCCCAATATCGTATATCTCTGTGACCCCAACCAGCCCGACAAGCTGCCGAAGGGGAGCTGTTAAACCACAACTGCTGGCATTAAGTCTATTTACTTGGGAGTGTGTGTGTCTCTCCTTTAGGGGACCATCTGATACTACGTGTCCACATATGCAGTTCGACGCAATACAAGTTGTTGTTTTATGTAACATACGGCCCGGGGGCCGGATCCGGCCCGCCAGAGGGTCCAATCCGGCCCACAGGATGAATTTGTTAAAATTTCACACTACGATTACAATCTAAACGTAATGTCAAATACAATATTTTTCTCTTCCAGATACCTGTGACTAAATGTTTGTGCCATTTTAGATCCAGTGTGATGTGTAAATAGTACATTTAGGCACGATATTGTTGAAATTACACTTATATTGCTCAAGAAATGTCATGTTTTGTAAAAATATAAAGTTAAGTTAGTTTTTATTAATCCCCTTAGGGAAAGTATTCCTCTGCATTTTGACCCATCCTAGAATTAGGAGCAGTGGGCTGCCACACTGAGTGGCGCCCGGGGAGCATTGGGGGTTGGGTACCTTGCTCAGGGGTACCCCAGCCCTTTTTGGCCGGGTGGGGATTTGAACCGGCGACCCTCCGGTTACAAGTCAAGTTCCCTTTCCCCTTGGCCACAGGCTGCCCCAATATCCTTCATTAAATGTAAAACAAAGGAGAAAAAAAGCAAGGAGTTCTTGTTGTTCATAGGTAATTATGCTATTATTTTACTGTTTTTACTGGTCCGGCCCACTTGAGATCAACTTGTGCTGTATGTGGCCCCTGAACAAAAATGAGTTTGACACCCCTGATGTAGACCATCATTTTTAAATGACAAATTAGAATGAGCCACATCTGTCACCACATTATGTATTCCAGAACTTACTGTGTTCATCTTAAGGCCTAGTGCAGGGGTGTCAAACTCATTATAGTACAGGGGCCACATCCACCATAATTTAATCTCAAGTGGGCCGGACCTGCAAAATAATAGCATAATAACCTATGAACAACAATAACTCTGAATTGTTTCCCCTTTGTTTTACATTTAATGAAGTTTCCTTTTTCCAAAACATAACATTTTGTTGAGAAAAAATAAGAAATATTAGGACTAAATTGACCATTACAACCTCCTGATCACAGTGGATCTATACAGGCACAGACATTTAGTCACAGGTATCTGGAACTGAAAAATAAAGTAGAGTATTTGACATTAAATTTTCACAAATCCATCCTGCGGGCCGGATTGGACCCTCTGGTGGGCCGGTTCTGGCCCGCGGGATGTATGTTTGACACCCCCGGCCTAGTGTATGAAGATGAAGATCCATTTAAACCAGCATTTCAGCCAAATCATTATCAACTGGAGAAGGTAACGCGACACTAACGAGTCTTGGTTTATAGTGGTCCACGCATCGATGCAACATACATTTTACTTTATAACGGATTACCAATCTGTATCCCTTACTTTTTTACACCCCTCATATCTACCTTCCCCTTTATTTAACCCCAGCACCAGTCACACGTGGCAAAATCCCATCCCACCTCCCATCCAGGCTGTCAGTCGCCAGCTAAGTCCTCCTTGGAGCATGGAGGCTATCAGGGATTTAAAAGAAAAGCCCTTTATCCAGGGACTTTCTCTACAGGCTGGAGCGAGCATATGTCTCATGTCAGCAAATTGCCACAAATGCTGCAAATGGCATCTTTTTTGGCCTCTCGGAGGCGGCAAACAAAGTTTTCTCGATGGAGCGAACACATGGCGCGGAGCTTACATGTGCGATCAATCACCTTACAGCCGTAACACGTTCTACAAGTTTGGTTTTTGTTTCGTATCTTTGCCTTTTTTTTTGATATTTATTTTCATTTTCACGCCGGCTGTTGTCGTAATTGTGCTGGTGCACATAAAGGTGGCTGATGTGACGTCGGGATTTGGTGGATTTTAAAAAAGGCTAATCTGTGGAATAAGCTTCCAGCCCTTAAGGGAGGCCATCAGCGTCTTGAGCCAGACCAGGTGTCCACACACTCAGCTGGAGGCCAGGGAGTTTGTGTGTGTGTGTGTGTGTGTGTGTGTGCTCAAGAGGAAATGACAAGAATGGCCTCGCCTGCATGACAAAAGCAAAACGCTGGGATTTACAAGGAGGGACCAGTATGCTGGAATTCAGCGGCCCGTCCTCGGCTCTTATCACATTCGCATCATCTGCCCGTGCAGCATGCAGATACCCTCGACCGCAGGGCAAATGTGTTGCGCTCACACCCACGTCGCGCTCCGTGCCAAGCTCGCGATCCCTCGCCGCGGACTCAGTGCCCACTGCATCGACTCCATCGTCCTCCTTCCCTGATCCGACGTGTGCCGACAGGAGTGCAGAAGGTTTGTGAAACACAGGAAGGCTCCTACGTAGAGTTTAAAAAAATATTTGCGCAACATGGCTACACATCTCTTACACATCTGGCTTGGATTGTGCTCCACATCCAGTTGTGTGACTCACCTCATAAGCACAAAACTAGACCCAGTGACACTTGGGGCATTAAGGGAGGCAGCAGCTGGAGAAAGGTAATCCCGTCTCACCAGGTCAGCCATCAGACAAGCCGTAGCAGGCCCCGCTAACCTGGTCTAATTAGCACACACAGACTGATACGGCAGCTCACACCCAGCACACCAGCCATTACCGGGTTAATACTTTCCAGGCTCCACACTTGAGGTTTGACCGGCTTCAACATGCTTCAGCTCCTGCCTCTATGTCACACACACACACACACCTCCTCGGGGGATCAGCGGAGAGATGAGTCGATGAGTAGACGCACGACTCTGAGACATTTCTGTGTCGGTCGTGTTTCGTCATAGCCCGACCCAAGAATTTCCACACACTCCTCTCGTCATCAGTTCACCTCATTTACAAATGCGTGTGCGATCCAAACACGAGAAAATAAACGTCTTCCCTCTCATTTGTACTGAAGTGGGAGTGGAATCATGGAAGAAGAAATAAAGGAGAGAAAGTAGAAGGAAGAAAAATGGCCTTAATGTTGTACTCACCAAAGTTGATGCAAGTCATAAGAAGTAGAAATCAAGCGGTTTGGCCAGTGGTTCTGAGGACAGGCTAAGCGAATCTTGGTAGTCTTTGCTTATCAAAGGCAAGTGTCCTTTGATGACTTTGAACCACTGCCCAACTTCCAATGACATCAGAATACAACTTTTTTTAAAAATTCCTTTGATGTCAAATGTGACAAAGAACAGATATCGCTAAATAAGCCAGTCGTGCCAATACAAAGCACTGGTCCATGCATGAGCTGAAGTTGTAAGATGTTCAAAGCAAGGCCCTCAAGGCCCAAAGTACTCTTATCTTAACCTTTTTAAAACATTTTAAGCGATTATACATTTAAATAAAATAGGTAGTATATAGATTGTGTTAATAAACCCTCCTGAATGTTACACAACTTGACTAAACTTAGCAAGAGGGACCATTTTCCATGGAATGACAGCCCAAACTACAAAAACAGGTCAGACGAGGTCTTTTCAAACAGATTAATAATCCACAATCATATGCTGCCGCTTCACTCCACAGAGGTTACAGTGTCAGCTGCAACGTGAAACACACACTTGCCACAGACACCCGGAGACAGTCGTGTGTGGTGGTGGCGGGACAGAGATGTGCAACCCTGGCGTCTGACCCCACTCACTCCTCCACAACACCACTGATCCCCTGCTCATCCCCCACCCACATATGCCCTTCCCTCAAGTGTGTCTCCAAATGGTGGTAAGAGGGAGGTAGCAGAGACATGAGGGTATCAGGTGTCATTTTAAAAAGCAGTTGTCAGGACTGGCTGAATGTGGAGCATGACTTAATTCAGTCTAAACTGTAGCCTGGTAAGAAAAAAACCAAAAAAAACACAGCGTGGCCTCTCTGTGCCCTGACTGCAGTGGAGTGGCCATTTTGGTGCAGCTCTAAGAGCCGCTTTAATGGAACTATATTAAGTGCTCTGTTTTCATGGCATTGATTTCTCTTTCCTGTTGCGCCGAATGAATATTTCGATAGATCTGCTGCGCGCTCCCGCTGGCTGCCGTCTCACATGGAATAGAAATAATGTCTTAAATCTCCCACAGGTAGAAATGAGCTAAACCGAACCTCATTTCTCTTGTATGTCATTTGGATTTAGCTCTGCACACACACACACAGACACACGCTCACAAACCACTCAGTACATTTCTATGCGCAGTCATAATGCAGTTGAACTCCTGCCCTTGTCCCAGTAAACAAGCACTAGCAGGGAATCGATTCATTAAATGAAATGTGTCCGTCCCCCCCCCCTCTGTGCTAGATGGCGACGGGGCCCCATTTCACCTTGTTAGTATTCTGCAGGGTTCCCACGGGTCCTTGAAATCCTTGAAGGGTTGTGAATTTGTTAAGTTAAGTTGATATTTAAGCAAATGTCTCCCGTACGTTTACGGTACGAGGCCACCGAGTGTTTCATGCCCTGCACTGCATGATGTACGCAGACGAGGCAAGAGGGAATTGGTCCTGGGAAATCCTTGAGTCCTTGGAAACCCTGATTAGCAGTTTTCCAATTAACCCGTTACAGACCAACACAGCTGTACCTGGCAGCTGGTTTTTAGCATGGAATGGTGTCTCTCTACCGTCTGCTACACTCAAAATATTGAATTCTTTAAGCTAACGGAGAATAAATTCAGTCCAGAAACACACCAGTCTGGATTTGGCCATGTTTTTCTTGCTGTTTTCGTCTTCGGTGTATAAGCTTTTTCCACAGGACGTGATTGAACTGACTCATGCAGGAGTAATTCGACTCCAAACCGCATTATCCGCGCGTATTATTCCAAGCTTGAGAAATTCGATTTAGCAACATTTGAGACAGACTAACATGGTTAAATGCATTTTAAAAGTCAGACTAACAAAATAATCGGATTTATTTTCCAACCTCAGGTAAATGTACTTTTTTTTTTGTACTCTATTAAGCCGGGTCCAGTCACGACACTGGGCGAGTTCTGCTATGTTTTACATACATTTAAAGTAATAAAAATCTACATTTCATTCTCGAGGATGAAGCCACACATGTATCAGTCCTGCAAAGACGTGCTTTTACTTTGAAACGCGCGTCGGTGACAGATCGAAGACGCAGATCTATGAGAGATCATCTTCACCGTCGCGGCCACGCGGAGCGAACCGCGTGGCCGCTCTCATCGGTTCACATGTGCCTGAAATGAGAAGCGAGACGTTCCACAACAACAGATGCACCACACACACACGCGCACGCACACACACACAGCTGGTGGGGATTACAGGAGAGGAAGCAGCATGAACACACTGGGTTTCAGAGTCAAAACAATGGAGCTGGACTTGACTTCTGACCCGCCTGGTCATTCATCTGTTGATAACATCAGTCAGTTTGGTACGACAGCTCCAGAGTGTGCACAGGCCATTAAGTGTACTCCCGGCAGACAGACGGATGCTTTACAGAGAGAGAGAGAGACAGAGAGACAGAGAGAGAGGGAGAGAAAAAACACTCTATCTTTGACAATACACACTCCCTCCTAAAGGATTAGGCTTAAGATTGTGATGACTGCAAAGTATAAGGGTATATGATAATTAATGGCATCCATTAGAGGGAAAACCCTTTCTCTGCACTTTTCCTGGTGGACGTAGTGCTGAACTAGCTTATCTCTGTGTTTCTGTCCTACCTGGGGCTATAGACAAGTGATATCCTGCATGTTAAATGAAGTCTTTTCCAGCCTTCGGAGACTTGTCCTCCCCATTCCTCACATCCCTCCTTCTCTTCACCCGTCCAGGCCCTGTTAATGGGATCATTTACTAAGTTGTAATATCTTAGTATTTTCATTATATTACTTTTTTTTAACGCCCTCTCTCTCTTTGAGCGGGGGGTTAAGAAGATCAGTCAATATTGTCCGTGATCAAGCTCCGAATGACGAGGAACATGGCCCGTATACGCTGCATGTTACTGCCTTTATCCCCGCGGAGGCATTTAAAGTGTGTGTTGTGCGTCGGTGTCGGCGCACTATTGCACCGGGATGTTAATTTTATCGCCCATCGGGCCGACGGCCGTGTCACGGACTAAGTAGAGTCATTTACCAAAGGTTGCAGCTGCAGTCACGGACACCGGCAGGTGATAAGTCATACCAATGAGCCTTATCTTCGGCAATTTCACTTTATATTCAAGCACTTTTGCTCAATTTCCCAGTTTCCTCCGTCTGATGCCCTTCTCTCTGCCTGTCTGCTTTTTTTTTCTTTTTTTCCCCCCTCCAACCTTTTTATTCCTCACTGTCTTCCCGGTTCTTTTATCTCGCTGAGATCCTGCTAATTCTCAAATCCTTCTCCTGATACAGGAGATCTCACCGGCACGTAGCTGTCTCTACGGTTATTACAGTGGATCCCGCTCTTCTATATCATATCCTCTGCTGTGGAGCTGTGGTAATGAGACAGCAGTGCTCAAAACAATGATCTATACTTCCTAGGGCAGGGGATAGCGCTGCGGCCAAGGCCCAGTGGCCCCCGTGCCTTCTCAATTCCTCTAAACGGGGAAATGTTGCTGATTTGCCGCTTTCTCACAGCAACGGCCTTGTCACGAAAACAAAGCTGAATGGAAGCCTTTTCTTGCTATAGTGTGTCCTTGTGTTTGCAGCCAAATGGCAGGAACAACAGGTATTGTGTGACAGTGAAGTTAGGGGCATTTAAAGGGCCAGAGAACAGAGGACAGAGGGCTGTGAATGGGGAAAAAGGCATCATGTGTGTGTGTTTTTTTTTTGTTATTGTTGTTGTTGCACGCGGAACAGGGGTGTCAAACGTATGGCTCACGGGCCAGAACCGGAACCACAATAGAATACAATAGAATAAAATAAAGTTAAATACCATATTTTCCACTAGGTTAGGGTTAGATAGTGTTGTAGTACTCGAGATTGATCTTTGGTCATTTGGTATTTGGTCACTAAATAATATATATAATATATAATAATAAAATTGCCTGTGCATTTTTTGGATTAACTTGTTAATGTCATTGCGTCAATCGTATTGCTTCGGGTACAACGATAACTTGACTCATTTATCATTTGAAATTTTTGTCACCGCTAACGACTGTCACCCCTCCCGCCCCCTTTCACACGCCCCCCACAAAAGTGTATGTGAGTGACAGGAGAAGAGGCCGTGAGAAGATGTCAGCCAACTCATCTATCTTGTCTTGGTCTTGATACACTTGGTCTTGGTCTTGGTTTAGGTGGTCTTGACTACAACACTAGGGTTAGAGTTAGGTTATACCTTCGTAAAACGATTTTTTATCACTTTTTTAAATGTAAAACAGACAAAAAGTCCTAGTTGTTTATAGTTTATCATGCTATTATTTTACTGGTCCGGCCCACTTGAGATCATATTGCACGGTATGTGGCGTCTGAACTAAAATGATTTTGACACCACTGACGTAGAAGGTTCGGGAAAGAAAATGACAACTCATCAATCCCTCGATCGCTAACCATATCTTTTATAACATCCCTAAACGTAAAGATGTAATATTTATATACAGACCATAAAATTATATACACTATATACACTTTAAATACTCAATACATACACACACCATAAAGGCTTGAAAACAGACGAGAGCAGGAGTCTCACTTCATTTGCTTTATACTGTAATAGATGGATAGATACTTTTATTGTTGGACAAAAGTTGTCTTGTGTCTTTGTCACAGCAGCTCACAGAGAGAAAGCAAAACAACAAATGAAGTACAACAAATACAAAAGAAATCGCACAATAAGAAGACACATTTCAATAAAGCGACACAGCAGAAAGAGAGCGAGAGCGATCCTTTCACTGCGGTTTGGCCTTGATTTAAGGTTTTCATTAAGTGTCATCGTATTAAACGGCGAGACCCTGAATCTAAACGCTTTGACGGTAATAACTCATATTCCAGAGTTTAAACAGAATCAGGATCAGCCGAGCAGATTGAACGCATATTATTATGGATTCATAACTAACTTCAAATCTGTGTTATGTTTGTTTTCTTAAATAAATCCAACTGCTCTAATGTGCCAATGTTTCCAAAATCTGACTTTGAGGAGCTGCTGCATATTAAAACCAATAAATAAAATAAAAAAGGATGTGAGCTCTTGCCATGAAGCCTTATCAGTGCAGGCTCCTTCATGTTGTTGCCAGAGTTTTTTAAAAAGCCAAAACCACTTTCAAACACCTGTTTAGTCTGCGGTGTGAGTGTGTGTGTGAGACTGTGGCCTCCTCACCTCTCCTCTGAGCTCCTGGGTGTAGCCGTGAAAGACTCTGAGGCATCGTATGGATCACATGGATCAGTGTTGCCGTGTCAGCAGTGATGCCGTAACGAGCGGTTCTGTTTGTCTGGTTTCCTTTTTTTTTAACGGCTCGCCCCGGCCTGTGCGCACACGTACGGCCATGACTGATGCCCTGCCAATCCCCAGACATGTGGAGAGGATCTATGTGGGTGAAAAGTGAACTGGGTAATGAGCAGTCTGAGCATGTGCTATGTGACCGATTCTGACTGCGTGCTTGCGCATCAGTCTCGGCCCTCGGGGGGTCTGGGGGTTGTGGTTTTTGAAAAGAAGAAGGGGGATGATCTGGCAGGAGAGTGTGTGTCAGTAGCATGACTGTAGCGACGTGTGAGTATGCGGTGAATGTTCTGCGGTGGCTGGAGTTCCCCCCCCGCCCGCCCGCCTGCCCGACATCAAGCGTACCCTGTCTCCCAATGACTGTTTTTAGCAGCAGCTGTCGGCTCGCTTCTCCGGAAACATGAAAGGACGGAGGCGGGAGGATCTAAACACCACACACACACATACATTTTTTTTATTCAGCACTGACTCTTTTGTTTACGTGAGCAGAGTTGATATCGTCACTGCCCGAGCATGCCGGTGCTGTAGGCTGCAACACTGTGACACACCTGCCTGAGTCAGCGGAGTCAGGGCACGCACAGCTGGAGACAGGTGGGCGTGTTCATACAGTAAGGCTGCTCTCTCTCTCTTGTTGTTGCTGCGTGGCTCCGCCTCCTCACCTCTGCTCGGATTTGGTATTAACATCTGTCCCCGCATTCCGCTGACGTCAGGACTGTTTGTTTTGTTGTTTTTTTACCGAGTCTGTCTGCACTCCGTTGTCTGGCAAGTGCGGTTTGTGCGTCTTCATAAGTGACAGACAAATAAAAAAAGACAAAGCGCTACAGCTGTAACTGAACATGGAGTATTATAGTGGAACAATTAAAAAAAGGGAAATCAACGTGCTAATTAGTGTGAAGAAATGCTGTGAAACCTCTTATAACTTTGCACAGACTTTGCACACTTGAACATATTCCTCTAATAATACTCTAATAATAATAAGTACATTTATCTCCACTACATGGACAAAAGGGTTTGGACGCTTGACCATTGCACCAACAGGGACTGTAATGACATATTCACATACATATAAGGTAGTGAAATATGGAGTCGGTTCCCCCTTTGCAGCCATAACAGCTTCCACAACTTCTTGGAAGACCTCCCTCCAGATTTTGAATGGGAATTTGTGTCCATTCATTCTGTTCCACTTCATCCCAAAGGGGCTCCATGGGGCTGAGGTCACTGCCAGTGCGGGCCAGTCAAGATCTTCCAAACCAAACGCGTCAAGCCATGTCTTTATAGTCCACGCTTTGTGCACTGGGACACAGTCGTGTTGGAATGGAAAAGGACCCTTCCCCAAAAATGTCTTGGTATGCCGAAGCGTTAAGATTGTCCTTCAACAGAGATCGGGGGGGGAGGCGGAACCCAACGCACGATTGAAACGCCTGAGTTCATGTGTCCACACACCACCTTCAAATGTCCTGTTTGGATCTCAGGATGCATTCAGGACAGTTGAGGAACGGATGTTAATAGGAAGTTTGTGGAAGTTTCCTCTCGGGGATCTTTGAAAGCTCCGGCTGAACCTCGGCTCATCTAAAATGGGTTAGCGCTCGTTTTGTTTGCCTCTCTTTTTCTTCCCCGCTGCGTGTGATGTAGGAAATGTAGAAGATGTTTGTCTTTTCAGGCGGGTTCCGTTGTCTTTTGTGTGTCTTGTCTGAAACAGCATGTCAGCCAGGCGGGGCGGCTCTGGGAGGATGTGTATGTGAGAAAAAGAGAGTGTGTGTGTGTGTGTGTGTATTGAATAAAATGTAAAAAGCACTACGCCTGCCTGCACACACACACAGCAGCCTTTGGCCTAATGGGAGCTGACACTCTGACAGGCTCTCTGAGCTCTTTATCTGGGCCTCTCGCCCCACAATTTGTGTGTTTGCGTGCAAGTTTGTGCGTTGGTGTGTTGTGTGTTGTGTGTTTCCGCCCTGCGTGTGTGTGTGTGTGTGTGTGTGCGTGGTCGTGCATGTGTGACCCCAGCGGTGGTAGTTGCCAGGCCCCTAGAGAGTTCTTTAACCTCCTAACAGAGTCAGACTCATTTACATTGAAATGGGAGAGTGGCAGGGCCTCTTTATAGACTGTTTGTTTTCGCTCTATAGAAAAGACTCGACTCCGCCTCTCTCTCACGCGGCATGTGCACGCACGCACGCACACGCGCGCTCGCACACACGCGATACATGGGAACGTCCGCTGCAGCAGCTCACACAGTTGGTTTTCCAAACTGTTCCGTGCCTTCTTTAATGATCTGAATGTGTGTGAAAGCATGTGTGTGTGCTTGTATTTGTTACCTCTCTGGCACCTTGGTAGGACCAGTAGACCCAAACCTGGTCCTCATGAGGAGGCAGAACCGCATTTTCCGAGGAGCTTGTTCAATTTAGACGTAAGATTTGAAGTGTGGCTACGGTTAAAGTTGGGGATGAAGCTTTGTTGAGGCTAAGTAAATGAAGGGTCCTTCAAAGGATAGCTGCACAGACCTGTGTGTGTATGGGGTCAGAAAGTAGTGCTGCATGTGACTGGGGCCATGTGGTTATGAGCTGAAGGTTTTACCACTTCATATTAGAGGTCTCCAACGCTCCTAATGACTGTTGGACAGAGCCCACCCAAGGTTCCCATCGGTGAGGTGGTCTCACACTCCAGATGTGAAATAAGGGCGGGTCACAATATCGATTTGGTGATGTATCGTCATCCTACCGTCGCTACTCAGTGTCTCCTCGCGGCGGCGCTGCTCAAATGAACGCGGGGTGGAAGTTACCTGACCTGAAGAAGAGGGAGTTTATGGTGGAGGAAGCCACGTTTTAGTTTTCTTCACTTAGATAGATTCGGCATGTATCGCTCTATGATTGCCTTGCAATATGTTGATTATGACAGAATCATTGTATCGTGATATTATTGGTATCGTGGCCCATGTATCGCGAGGTATAAGAACGCTAACATCTGCCACACCAGCAAGATAATAACAGATCGGTATCACGTTATAACGTTATTGATGGAACAATACAGAAGGTGCAATCCATACCCATTCTGGATTGAGTTTGTGGTGAAGCTCGTATCCATGGAGACCTCCACGCTACCGCCAGTCCTATTTCCTTCTGCACGGCCTCATGCATTTCAAAATCCTTCTCAGTGTCCACATACTGATGACAGTTTCATCCGTATATTCAGTAACTGCAGAACCTCAGCACGCGTCTCAACCCGAGCATGAAGTAGAACTCAATCAAAACCTGTAAATGAGCCGTGTTCCTCAATTCATCCGTCACCTCCAGCTCGAGGTGCTTCCATGCGGCCGCGCGATAAACTCATCACGTTATAACGTGGTACTGATCGGTTTTTATTTTTGTTGCCGTGGCACCAATTCGTCCGCCATGCTTTCCCACTACACTCAGTAGTTACTGTGTACCCCATGATTTGAGAACCCGAGGTTGATCTACTAATAATAGATGATGAACACTAGCGCTGCACGATAAATCGTTAAAAAAATCGCGATCTTGTTTCACAACTATACGTGACCGTCGAGCTACTGCCATATGTCACTTAAGCCACTACAGTAATAAATGTATAAAGAATAAACAATAACCCATTTTTACGCTATCTTTTTATAGTTTTATTGGATGACTTTTTCATTTGTGTTTTTTTAAGTAGTATTTTATTGTTTTATTGTTTGTTGTTTTGGCCTATGATGTCATTTCTTATATTTTATTTATCTTATTTATCTCTGTCGTTCAGCTGTTGTTTTTTTTTTAAAGTGCTTTATAAATAAAGGTGGATTGGATTGGATTGGAAATAATGATGTTCAGGGTGTAAACACAGTTTGGCACTTCGCCTGAATGCCTCATTGAATGTTTTTTAATCTTTTGTGCAATAAACATTTCAATTTATGGAAAATAAATCGTGCCAGCACATAAATCGTGATTCACGTTTTTGACCACAACTGTGCAGCCCCCTAATTAACACCATTTCCTATTGGCAGTGGTTGCCGTGGTGTTTTTGTTCACCGCCGCGTCATCCGCGCATGAAATGTGACATCACGATCGTGCGCCGGAAACAAACTGGAGCAGCAGCAGCAGCAGCAGCGGCGGCTGAGCTCAGTGACAATCACCAGTTTCAAAAGTCTTTGTTTTCTGGACCCTAAAATGCTAGCAGGCAAATCTTGAGCAGAATTTATTGTTAAAACACATCAGAGAGTGAATATAGCCTCAATCTGACCCCAGCCTGCTGTCTATGCAAACTCAAGGCAGTGAGGGTTTCCAGAGTGTGTCTAGTGGCTGCCAGAGAGAGTACATGTCTAATAATAGTGAGCAGGAAATGTGTTTGGGGAGTTTTTGATGATCCATACAATTATATTTCTGTCAGGGAAGTGGAGTGGCTGAGGAGGAGGAGGAGGAGGAGGAGGAGGGAGGGCATCTCTCCTTCTCTTCTTTCTCGAGTCTATTTTATTGCCTCTTCCACATCAGAAGGACTTCTGGCCTCTTTGCAATCTTCTTTTCTTATCTTCCTGTGAGGACTTGCTATAAAAAAAAGGAGAGCAGGGTGCACTGTTTGAAGTCAAGCGGTCGGGTAAACAGCAAACAGAGTCGATGTTTTCCACCTGCGCTGCTCCTCCTCCTCCTCCTCCTATGTTCCTTAATTTCATTCTGATAAATGTTTGCTTATACCAGATATCCTTCCCGCTCTCCATATAGCTGCAACCCACTCTCCTCCAGATAGGGACATCTTTTCTGTTAAGGTGAATGCACTTTGGATTCTATTTTTAGCCTCTGTCTGTGTTTATGTGTTGGGCTGTGAGTGGGCAAGAATCTGCCGAAGAGATGCTTATCCCGACCCCGGGGGTGACGAGGCGATAAATCTTGGGATACTGTAAGCAAGGTGATATATTACCACCGGCCCATGCCCAACCCCCAACCCCCATGCCCTCCCAAAAATACATTATTTTTTAAAAAAAACTCTCAAGGTAAACATAACGATATGGCATGCATACACAGTGTACAGTTTTATTTCTCAAATGACCTGGCAGTCCCTGAAAAACATTAGTTTCATAGGGGTGGGTGATGTAGACATAGACCCTTTCATTGTATACAAACATTCCTAGCCTAGCGAGAATGCGCGCGCAGTTTGGGGTCAGAAAACGTCACAACAGGTAAGCGATTAGCACGTATGTCCGCGGCCCTCCGCCGAATAATTCTGAATGTGTTCTTTCGCTGTCGTACACGCGAGAAAGTCTATACAAGTCTCGCAAGGAACGTTTTTAGCACACCGTGTTAACTTATCAACGCGCTAGCCAGCCAGCGGCTAACTACAAGCTAACTACGTCCTTTAGGCAGCATCGCTTTCATTTCTGTGACGTAGCTCTCGAAAGGGTCCGTTATATCAGGATGTTCCTTCATAATAACGCAATAACAATATTTATGACAATATTTGAGAATTTCAAAATAGAAGTCTTTGTTTTGATGTGGAGCGACATATTGTTCACAATGAGATAAAAACTGTGTCTTTTCATCATGATAGCTTGATTTGAAGCGGTGGGGCCACATAGCATTGATTGGAGGGCCTCATTTGGCCCAAGGGCCGCGAGTTTGAGACCCCTGCTCTAAAGAGATGAGAAGAAGGAAGGGGGAGAGAGTCATATGGCCAGAAGTCTGCTGCCAACTAGTGGTCGGAGGCTTACAAACGACACAAAACCACTGTCAGAAAAGAATCCTGTCATGAATTATTGCAATATTTTAGTTCAGGCTGCAACGATTAATCGATTATTAAACGATAACTAAAGTTCCAGCTTCTTAAATGTGAATATTTTCTCATTTCTTTGCTCCATATAATCAGTTTTAAATCATTAAAACTGAATAATGGAGACATTTGATAACATCGTCATTGGGAGGTTTGACTGGATACGATGATGATACTTTTATGAAAATAATCATTAGTCGCAGCCCCAATTTTAGTGTGTGATTAGTTTTATTATGTTACAGGTGTGCATGCTAATGTGGCGTTGAAATGAAAATTCCATGGGCACATGCAGTGAGCAAAACATGGCACCGAGCATCTTTCATATGAGTTTATTTTTATGCTTTGCGTAGGGTCTGAAAAACAGGTGGCCAATTTATACAGTGAGAGAGAGAGAGAGAGAGAGTCTGAGCTTCAATAAGTATACGGTGATCTGTAGGGGTGGAAATTTGCATCAGGCAAAAAAATAGTGTGACTTTAAGACTTTTCTGTACTGCAGTTAATGTATTCAATAAAAAGAAAAGAAAAGAAGAGGAACAAGGAAGGAGTCATTTAGCCAGAGGGAGAAAGGTTGGACAGTTGAAGGATACAGTGAAGTAAAGTAGAGGGAATGAAGCTCACTCCTTGTCCATAAGATTGAGAGAAAAGAACAAAGTACATCCCCCACTTTTCCCTCCATCCCTTTTCCCTGAGCTGTTTCGTCCTCCAGCCCGAGGCAAACACCCAACACCGAATTAAGAGTTAAAATACACCAGGAGAAAATGGATACGATAGAATTAACTCTCTTTATCCCCCAGCAGGGGAAACGGTTATGAGTGAAAAACCTAAAACTCAATCTCTAATTTACTACCACGGACGTATGAGAGTGAGCGCTCCTGTGCCGGCCCACAGAGGAATGTCCCCGCGCGGTTAGCTTGACGTTTAAACGACGTTTTTAGCGTACAACAATTAATTTTAGGTACAGTTCTACATGTTTTAGCTGCACCCCACTTCCCTTTCCTGTCTAGGTTGAGTCATGGTGTGTGTGTGTGTGTGTGTGTGCATGTTTTCGTGTGTGTGGTGAGTTCAGCCACCGCAGTAAGACCAAGCAACTCTCCGCCTGTGATGAGACCCAGATGGAAGTTTTCAGTGCGTTAGCCCTCTCTGCTAACCATCGTGGTTCCCTAAACTGTTCCTGGAAGATTTTTTTCTCTCTCTCTCTCTCTCTCGAAAGTCTTTGGTACTTTGGACAATTCTTCTCACTTTTGCAATTTGCGGACTCCCAACTAAATAAGTTAAGCCGAATACATCAAAGGGTTGTTTCCCTTCGCCAGTATCAAGACTTGCCCGGATTACGAAAAAAATAAATAAAAATCACCTGCAGTCACTCACATGAAGAGAGGCAGAGTTTTTATTCCTTCTCCGCTGGACGTCTCACTTGCGTCGCCGCAGACGACATCAAAGGCTTTTTTTTTTTTTTTCCTCGATCCATAATCTTTGGTTTGGTTGTGAGGAGAGTCGTGCCATGCACACAAACACTCGAGGAACACACACACACGCCCGTACTGTAAACCCAAACACGGTCAAACAAAGTGTTCTGAGCCACAACAAACAGACCCGCCGGGGTCCCGAGCAAGAGCGCTTTCAACTACGGCCAAATGGTCGACCACTCGTCCCATCCATCAGCTCCCCTGTGGGTGTGGGACACAGATCCAGGGTCAGTTTACTGTTCACAAAAGTGCATTCTCACTCCCATAAACACAGGTTCTTTTTGTGTGTCTGAATATGCCAGGAGAGTTTTGGCTCCCAACTTGTATTGGGAAGACTTTTAGTACAGTGCAGTTTAGAGACTGGATGTTTTTGGTGTTTTTTGATCTTTAAAACCTCTTTAAAACTTTAAAAACCTCCACTCAGCTTTGCTCACAACCTCACAATTAATGTGTAACATCATGGAAACATCAGAAACTGGAATGTATGGTTTCCCGACTGGTAATCCCAAACGTGAGAGTGTTTTTAATAGCCTGCAAACGGGCGACTCCACTGGTTGCAAAAAAACACTCTCCTGAGGAGTTAATGGTCTCACGTGGTAGTTTCAGGTGTTCTTCAAGAGAACGTGACGTCAGATCAGAATCATATGGGTGATGTTGCTGCATCCGGTGTTCTACTCTGCTTACGGGTTCCTTTCACCAACGGCAACTCAAGCTCGACTGCAATGGACAAATTAAGACTTTCAGAGATGGAGAAATGGCCTTCAAGTGTCTGGCCATGCTGCCTGTGAAGGTTCTCAGTCATCTTCAGAAGAAGCCTCTTGGATGAGAAGTGGGGGGGGAAACGTTCTTCACCTCAACTCAAGCAAGTCCAGTTGTCTGCAGCCCACGACTGAAGACGTCTACGGCCTGGATGAATGAGAACCTTTTTGGAACAGGTTCTCTTTGACGACTGCGGGAACATGAGAGGAGAAACGTCTTCACCTTCACTTCAAGCAAGTCCTGTCGTCTGCAGCCAACGACTGAAGAAGCATGTCAATGACCTCCACATGAAACTCAGCAATCAACAGTTCCTTTGAGAACCTACACCTACTGCAGCTCGGCTGAAAACACAAACACAGGGAAAAGCCCGACCTTCTCTCATTTGCCTACATGTGGTAATATTTGTTTATGTGTGTGTGTGTGAGTCAGAGCGAAAGATACAATAGATAACTTGTGTGCGTCTGTTGAGGAGTTCAAATGTTCAGATAATGATATGTTTCCAGTGTGTGTGTGTGTGTGTTTGTGGTCCGTGAACATAACTTCATGTTTGCATAAAAGAAAGCTCATGCCGAGCAAATGCCAGCAGATGATGAATTCTTCCCCCCGGCACGCCAAGGTCAAGCAGTTGCTCGGAGAGAGAACCACATCTCGCTTTGTTGTTGTTGTTGTCGTCGACCACTTCTATAAGCAAAATGAAATCCAAAAAGTGAAGCGTGTGCTACTGTTCACGTCAGTGTTCCAGACGACACGGGGCCGCGGTGGAGGGGTTTTCATATCAGCCGCATCGCAGACAGACACCGGTTGAAATTTATGGAGAGCGGTGTGAACCTTTCGGTCTCTCGTCCACGTTCCCCGCTTGTCTCCGCGCCCTGACGTTTTACTGCCCACTCAAATCTGCAGCTGCAAACTTTGCTCAAGCGACTTTACAACGTTGACCTCAAATCTCGGCGGGCTACGAGACTTGAGTTGACTTTTTGGTCGTACTCTTCACTCACAGTGAATAATGTATAAGCAGACCTATATATAGGGTTAAGACCACTGGGTTGTGCTCCTTTATGTAAGGCTGTTTATGTAATCACAATTTTGAACGGTGCGGTTTGCTGTTAGACCTCAATTATGAAGAGCAGATAGAGGGTTAGACACACACACACACACACACACACACAGAAAACCCACACTTAAATTCGCATGCATCTCTATGTATGTGAGATTTAAATCCGACCAAATGTAGAGATGACTTACAATTTACCAAATTATGGCTGAAGCTTGAACAATTTGGGGGGGGGGTAATAAAAAAACTGATCTGTCAGTCACAGTTCAGTCCAAAATTCACTGTGTCATAGATTTAAAATTCTTTGTTATATCAGGGTCACCATTATCAACAGATGATGGGGGGAAAATATGTTATTATTAATAGTTCCAATTAATCTTTAATGTAATGGATCAAATGGAGCAGATAAGTGGGTTGTTGGAAAACACAGTTGTGCATTCCCAGTTTTAAAATGTAATAGAGCATTACCACATGAAAACATTAACTTATCTTCTGTAATGCAAGTAGAATTGCACGTTATTAACCCAGTAAATCAGTAAATTAGTGCTTGTTTGGTCCACCAAACGGCAAACAATGGTTGGAAATATTGTTTGGTGTTTCCCAAAACCTCAAAAAATGATGGTCAGATGATCTGTTTTGTCCACAAACCGAAACAAATCACTTTTAATGAGTTTTCTGCAAAATAAAAGCCCCAGAAATTATTCAGAGAACGAATTGGCGATCAAAATAGTTTAGATTCATTCTGTAATTGTGAAGGCTGCAGCCCCAAACGCAAGGGCGAAAAAAGAACTGATTCCAAAACGTAGGTGCAGTCCTGCAAATCACGTTGTTTTACATTGGAATTTAGATTTTCATTGTGCAGTCGTGTTATGGAGGCAGCAGCAGATCAGTCTCTTTAATCCAAGCTTGCTAATTAAGTCTAATCAGTCAATCACATGCGTTGAGTCATTGAGGCATGGTCCAGACGACCTGCTGCGGTTCACACCGACCATCAGACTGAAGGAGAACAGGGATTTAAGTGACTTTACATGTGGCGTTGTTCTTGATGGTTGCCAGATGTGCTGGTTTTCCTAATCTACTGGGATTTTCACGCACAAAAAGGGCAAATATCAGAGCAGCAGTTTTCTCTGTGGGCAAAAAAAAACCCTTGTTGACGCCAGAGGTTAGAGGAGAATGACCATGCTGCTTCAAAATGAACTGACGAGTCGACTTTTATTAGTGTTGCACTCTACCTTAGGCCTGAATGAAAAATTCAAAGGGATAGAAAGGCAACAGTGACTCAAATAACCACTCATCGCCACCATTCAAGAAGATCTTCAGAAACGCTCAACATAGTCCAACACTGACGCAGATGAGCTGCGTCCTGTGTACCTAATATAGTGGTCAGTGAGTATACAGCAGTGTTAGCCAGTGGTGCAAAGTCACTGTCATTGCTCCAAAAACGTCTTTTCCTTGTGGGTTAAAAGCCGATTCACCTAAACTTTAGGGATTATAGAGCAGAGCCAGTAAAAACCGTGTTCCTACCAACCAACTCAAACTAGACAGGCAGTGGGAGAAAGGTTATCTACATGCATATAAAACGTTGTTGACCCGGGAGTGAATCAAAGCCAGATGTTACCAGGTGTCAGGGATCTTGTTGAAAAGGGCCGACGCGGGCTTCGTATCCAAACCGCACTGCCGTCTTATCAGCGCGGGGTTTGTTGTTAGATTTGTGAAAACGCGACCGTGTGCGCGATTGTGCCCAAAACCTGTGCCTTTCATAAACATCACAGAAACCTTCCATCACTGCTGTTTATTACGAGCTATGTGTATATATATACACACACACACACCAATCTACACACAGCTGTAATATCACACCTCTGCCCATCCTGCAGTGCTGATGAGAATGAGTCACCAGCCAGCAGGCAATGAACAGCCTGAATGGAGGCTGCGGGAGAGTTATTAGTAAACACATTTATCTTCCTGATGTGCCCTCTGTGAAAAGGGACTTAAGTCTGTGTGTGCACCGGCATCCGGCAGCTTCTTATCTGCAGCTAAATGGAAGCCGTGGTGACAACCACAATTAAGCAGGACAGCACAGAATGGCGGAGGGTCACACACATAGTAATTACTCTGTCACCACGGCGAGGCCACTGACACTAAAATACTAGTTCCAGATCAACGAGCGCACGACTGAGACAAATATACGCGTCATTAAAATGTGCGGTTTCAGATTCAGGGAGGAAGTCACCCGGCTGGTGTCAGGCAGAGGCCGGCGACGACGACTTTGTTTATTCTTAAAAAAGCAGCTGCTTACACAAACAAACTATAGGGAAACGTGAGGAGGCATCGTCATCTAACGACAATACAAACACACCTGATATCCTCACAATACAACAAATACTTGATAGTAGAGGGCCGAAATCCAGACAGTGAAATGTGTTGTGTATATGTGTTATTTTGCCTTTTTAACTGATTTAACAAATGAACATTAATATTTTTGTGGACCTTTGTGCATGGAGTTAGCATGCGTTTTCTCCGGATTCCTCCCACAGTCCAAAAATATACAATATAGGGATGAAGGTCCAAATTGGACACTCTAAATCAGGTGAACTTCTAGTTTGGTCTGAAAATAGTCCAGAGAAATTGACACTTTGGTGATCAGAAATGAAAATATATTGACAATCCATCATGATGTTGCATTTAAAAGATATTTAGGACGATGCTGAACACCAAGTAAAAGTGTTTGTTTTGATATATATTTAAAAACAAATGATGCAAAATGAATCTGTAAATAACAAAATAGACAGAAATAAAAACAGAATCAAACATGTAGACAACTGTAATATGAATTTAATATTATGATACAAATATTGTTCACCGTTGGTCAGTTTGGGCCAGTTTTCATGATCATTTTAAAATAAGTGTAGGGCCGCAAGATATCGACTGGGGGGCCACACGTGGTCCACGGGCTGCGGGTTTGAGACTAAATTGTCCGTAGGTGTGAGGAGTGTGAGTGTCACTGCCGATCTGTCCAGGGTGTGACCCCGCCCCTAGCCCTATGTCAGCTGAGATGGAAACAGCGCCCCCTGCGAACCTCACGTGGAGGGTAAAGCGGTAGAAAATGGATGGATGGATATTGCAATAACGCGATAATATCGTATCGTGACTTAAATATTGCGATAATATCGTATCGTGACTTAAATATCGTGATAATATAGTATTGTGACTTAAATATCGTGATAATATCGTATCGTGACTTAAATATCGCGATAATATCGTATCGTGACTTAAATATTGAGAAAATATTGTATCGTGACTTAAATATCGCGATAATATCGTATAGTGACTTAAATATCACAATAATATTGTATTGTGACTTAAATATCGCGATTATATCGTGAACTTAAATATCGCGATAATATCATATCGCGGACTTAAATATCACAATAATATCGATTGTGACTTAAATATCGCGCTTTGTGATAATATATCGCATCGTGACTTAAATATCGCGATAATATCGTATTGTGACTTAAATATCACAATAATATCGTATAATGACTTAAATATCTCGTTAATATTGTATCGTGACTTAAATATCACGATAATATCGCATCGTGACTTAATATCACAATAATATCGTATTGTGACTTAAATATCGCGATATCGCATTGTGGCGACCCCTACTATATAGACATTTACGATGCGTAGTGCACTTTACACGCTTTACACAGGGTAGTTTTTTGCTGTTTTGGTCAGGTGTCCCCCATAAAAAGAGGTTTATATCTCTGGTTCAGTGAAGCTCCAGCATAAGTTTAGTCAGTAAAACGACTCTGCCGCATGCCTCAATCATATCTCATTTTTCCTGGATTTCACCTCCTTTGAAGCAGGCTCGCGCTCTGTCACCTCCTCGCTGTCATTTCCTCGGGTGTCGGTGCCATTTATCAGATGGTCTCATCCGCCCCAGTAGCGATGCAGCACGCCTAAATCGTCAGACGATCATCTCGCTGGTGTCGTTTTTTTTAATATATTGTCTCTTTCTGCCTTAGTTTTTTTCTTTTTTCTTTCCTGCTCTGATGCCATTTGCACCCTTTCACCTCCCCATCACCACCAAGTCCTCAGTCATCAGGTCACCAGCATCTACCATCGCCTGGTTGCTGCTCTACCACCTATCTTTTCGACCTAAAATAATATCTTATTCAGTCACTGCTGTTTGAAATAAATAAAAGGGAAAACAACAAAAACAAAATCATTCACATCGTGCATCTACTGTTTATGGAGCACTTTTCAGCTATCACAGCTAAGTTCTGAGCCACAGCTGCCCGAGAATCCCTGGATGTTTTTCCACGGGTGACAAAAAAAAGTGATGAACCCAGCTGCGACACACTTGGACCTTGAGATGATCTGGGTGTGCAGATCTGCAGATCTTTTTTCTGCTTCGTGTAGATGTTCTGTCGATGTTGGCCACCAAATATCTCCTCTCAAAACATTTGTCTCTGGTGCTAAAAAATAAATCCAGGGACAGGTTGGTTCCTCCCGTTGGATCCTTCAGTGATGAAGGAGCATTTTTCTCGGCTGCATTCAGAGGAGTTCTCTGAAAGGGAAAGACGAGGCTTGGCGCTGTGACACAATCAGCCTTCAGATGCACCCTGCTGAGGACGTGGGTCCTAAATTGAGACACAGCCTATAGCTGCTTTTGGAGCTTTTCCATTGTGTTCTAGAACTACATTTTTGCTTTCTTTGGTACCTGCTCAGGCTCAGGCTCTTCATTCATGATTCAGAAATGAAATATCTGCCACCTCACTTCCCAGCTGGGTTTAGGGTTGCCTGAAAACACTTCCCTTGTTGCCTGTGCTGCTTCTGCTGCTCATGCTTGTTTATTTGATGGTGTAGACCAGTGGTTCTCGAGTACCACCTGAGAAAATACCAAGCTCTCTGTAATTCACACACTGGTGTAGTGCAATGAGATTAAGATGGTTTTGTTCTTTTGTTGTTCGTTTCATTTGCTCCTCGCTCTGGTCAAAGTTCCTGACATACCCCTGTTATATGCAGAAGAACAGTGTTTCTGGTACCATAGTTTGAGAACTCTGGGTGTAGAGAGTATTTGGCATGCGTGCGTGACAACATCCTGGGACGAGGCCAACTTACTCGACTTACTCAGTCTTAGTCGCGCTTCTCTTCGGTTGTACTGCGTGTCATTCCGTGAACACGCTTTCCCCAATTTTGTCGCCTGCGCGCTCAGCTCTGTCAATTTTTTTACCGCTCAACTTCAGAAATCATTTATGACTGAATTTAATTAAAATTGGGTCTGAACTCTTGACTTCCAGAGGAGCAGCAAACGTCCAGGGAACCATGAGACCTTGTGCTTAGCTCTCTCATTTGTTTGCTGTTGTACGGCGGGCGGGCGGGCGGGCGGGGGAGGGGGGGTGAACATTTTGAAAGTTATTTCAAGAGTGAGTTATTATTCCAGCATGGGTCCAGTCGGGTCCTCAGAGCCAAAACAACAGTGTTGGCTGGAGCGTCCTTTGAAAACAAATCTCAACTCTCTCTGGCTCAAGACGTTTATTTATCCCACAGATACAGGGTCTACTGCTCCAGGCCGCCTGACACTGCACTTCTCCATATTTCATATATTCAGCGAGGGTAAACAACGCTGACTCTGACAGTCGGACGCGCGCTGAAGTACGTCAGGAGTCTGTCTGTGTGTGTGTGTGAGGCCGCATGTGCTGAACGTGTGTGATAAATGTTAAATCTGTGACAGAGCAGCTGTGCCTAAAGCCGTTCTCGAGGAAGCTGCTATACTTTGTTCCATGATTGAACTTTCTTTCCTCCGTATCGCTCTCTCTCTCTCTCTCACACCCAGTGTGTATCCGTCTGACTCTGTCTCCTTGTTTTCGTGCAGCAGGGCTTTGAATTTCTCATCCTGTCACCCTCCCTCTTCTTTCTCTTAGACCTGGTGAGATGCTCAGATTGTAAATAAGGAACCACACTGTATCTCTGCAGACATATTGATCTCTCTTTCTCACACACACACACACACACACGTTTGCGCAGCATTTGATGTGAGGATCCTTATAGACATAATGCATTCCCTAACCCCTTACCCTAGTGTCTTACCCTAACCTTAACCCAATTCTAACCCTAACTCTAAAATCAGGTCTAAACCCTGAAAAAGCCCTTTAAAGTTGTGGGACAAAATGTCCCCCACAAGGTCAAAATGTCCTCTCAAAGAAAGTTTTGTACATTTCTTTGGACATTTTAAGAACTCTCTGAGTCCTTATCCCCAAACAAACATAATGAGTTAATGCCCTTAACTAAACCATAATCCAAAGCTTATCCCTTAACATAAACAGTTCCTCATAAATGAGGTTCTGCCTCTACCTAGGACCAGGTTTTGGCTTGCTTCCATGAGGATTTTTTAGGAGCAGAAATGGTCTGCATTGACTGCCATTTGTTTGGATAATCTAAACAAAACTCTTAACCTTAACCATCACAACTAAATGCCTAATCATTAATTTAACCCTAATCTAAACTTTATAATAAACCTAAAACCAGGTCTAAACCCTGAAAAAGCCCTTTAAAGTTGTGGGACCCAGACAAAATGTCCTCTACAAAGTCAGAATGTCCTCTCAAAGAAAGTTTTGGACATTTCTTTGGACATTTTAAGTACCCTCTTATCCCCAAACAAACATAATGAGTTAATGCCCTTAACCAAACCATAATCCAAAGCTTATCCCTTAACATAACCAGTTCCTCATAAATGAGGTTCTGCCTCTACCTAGGACCAGGTTTTGGCTTCCTTCCATAAGGATTTTTTAGGAGCAGAAATGGTCTGCATTGACAACCATTTGTTTGGATAATCTAAACAAAAATCTTAACCTTAACCATCACAACTAAATGCCTAATCATTAATTTAACCCTAATCTAAACTTTATAATAAACCTAAAACCAGGTCTAAACCCTGAAAAAGCCCTTTAAAGTTGTGGGACCCAGACAAAATGTCCTCTACAAAGTCAGAATGTCCTCTCAAAGAAAGTTTTGGACATTTCTTTGGACATTTTAAGTACCCTCTTATCCCCAAACAAACATAATGAGTTAATGCCCTTAACCAAACCATAATCCAAAGCTTATCCCTTAACATAACCAGTTCCTCATAAATGAGGTTCTGCCTCTACCTAGGACCAGGTTTTGGCTTCCTTCCATAAGGATTTTTTAGGAGCAGAAATGGTCTGCATTGACAACCATTTGTTTGGATAATCTAAACAAAAATCTTAACCTTAACCATCACAACTAAATGCCTAATCATTAATTTAACCCTAATCTAAACTTTATAATAAACCTAAAACCAGGTCTAAACCCTGAAAAAGCCCTTTAAAGTTGTGGGACTCAGACAAAATGTCCCCCACAAGGTCAAAATGTCCTCTCAAAGAAAGGTTTGTGCATTTCTTTGGACATTTTAAGACCTCTTGTTGACTTCCGTTCATTTGGACACCCTAACAAAGTCCTTATCCCCAAACAACCATAATGAGATAATGCCCTTAACCAAACCACAATCCAAATCTTAGCCTTTAACATAACCAGTTCCCCAGAAATGAGGTTCTGCCTCTCCCTAGGACCCATAACCATCACAACTGAATGCCTAATCCCTAATTTAACCCTAATCTAAACTTTATACTAACCCTAAAACCAGTCTTAACCATTAAAAACCCTGTTAAATGTTTTGAGGAGCAGCCAAAATGTCCTCTTATACATTTTCGGTCCTCACAAAGATGTACATACAAGGACACGCACACACGCGAGTCAGGCAGAAACAGACTGTGATTGATGATGACTAAAGGACTACGTTTGACAGTTTGTCCGAATGAGTGAGTGTGTGTGTGTGTGTGGATGTGTGTTATTGTGATGTGTACATGTTTTCCCACTGCGGCAGATATGTTTTCTGGGATATTTACACCCAGAGTTGACTGATAACATAATTAAGGTCATGTAGTGATCTGTGGCGGCTGTGTTCCCACCACACACACACCAAACCCAGTCAGTAAATAAAGCCCTGGCCCGAGGGGGGGTGGGCAGGCCTTTGACACAACATATATTCTGCAACACACACACACACACACACAAAGACATAAAGGTGCACTTCCACGTTCATGCCACAGAGCCGAACTCTAGCTGTTGCGATGTTGTTGTTGTTGTGCAGTTTTGTGCAGCTAATAAAGAAAGCTATTTATTTAGCGGTGCTCATTGTGGTGTTTCTCGGGAGGCGACTATAGTCACCGTTTTATGAGAGCCAATAAATTATTACACCACTCAGATTTCAGCCACGTTAGCATCACAGCACTCCATTATTATCAAGCTCTCCATTAAAAGCTTCCCTCTGACTCTGGGAAAAAAAAAAAAAAGAGCGAGAGAGAGCATGGTTATTGATGAACTGGAGTCAGATGAACAAAGTGTCTTCTTTATCTAAAATGAAGTCGGAGCAGTCCGTCAGCCAGACGTGGGCCTATTTTGTATGACTTGTTGTTCTGAAAAGCTGCACTTAATTACAAAGCTGCCATTTTACGTTAAAGAATATGCTTGTTCACTTCCCTGCTGAGACTAACAAGAGAATAATGATACCGGAGAACCTGTTCCATAAATCAGGTGATCATTCCGGTACAATGGACATGCTTGTGCGGGTGTAAATAACAGAAAGTTCAGCTAATGACGAACAAACAATGGTAAAAGAAAGTTGCAGGAAGGACTTCTGGTATGAGATTGACTGACTCGTCAGTCGCGGGGTCTTTTTTCGTCAAGTGAATGTGAGTCACCGCGGCTTCACTTTCAAAGGTCTTTCTGCCCCGAGACTAAAACAACAGCCCCACAGTTGTCAAATGAAAACAGAGCCAGCAGTGTTTTTCAAAAGTCTCTGTTTTTCGGGACGAGGAAACACTGGGGTAGTGTGGATGTCAGGCACATCCGGAGTAGAAGTTATGTAGTTATAAGCAAAAGAAGAGTCGGAGTGGATGTCGCCGATGAATAAGTGAGAACATTTAAACTTAATCTGGCACGCATTTGCATTCAGTTGGCCTCATGTCTCCTCCGACAGATCAAAACACAAGTTTATCCCGCTGACTTAGGCGCTGATGTCCTTTTGGTGGGAAAAAATGTCCCGCTGTCCTTTCACATACAACGTCTCAATGGTGCGCTCAACCGTGAATCCACATGTATATCTTCAAAGAGGAACAAAGACAACCTTTCGTCATATGATCAAGACTGACCGGCCAACTGCTTTGAGACTTGTAAGAGGATTAGAGAGATTCTCTCTAAGGAAAAACAAAAAAGCTCCACAAGCGGGATGGAAGTGTGGGCAGCTGGACACAACTCTATGAAGAACTACAGAAAATAGGTGTTAGTGGCCAGAGGGGTTACTTGGTCCACTTTGTTGTCTTACTCACAGACATGATTTTGCTTAAGTGGGCATTGAACAGCACAGAATATACAGTATTTGAAGTGTGGCGGCATAACACGATGTTACATAGTCCGGATTTGTTCAATTTGTACACACTGAAACATGAGCTTTTAACCTCAAAGGCAAAATGGTTAGATTATGTTAAAAAAACAGATTGAATGAAGTCATAAAACGGTGTATCCGGTGTGGATACTTTTCTCATGAGCTTTAGCTAACGTTAGCTGTGTGAGTTAGCTAGCGTTAGCTAAAGCTCACTCTCTCTTGTCAGTTGTTGTTGCCTCGTTATGTGATTATTTTCCACAGAAACACTTTCACCTAACATATTACCTTGTTGCTGACACATGAAAATTTAAATAAGTTAAATGAAATAGACAATAGCCACAGGTGCATGAACACGCCCTGTTTCCATCATGGTACGGTGCAGTTTGGTACAGCATGGTGCGGCTTGGAATGGTCAAGCTGTGGGTCAGGCTTGCGTGTCAACTGAGAACAATACTTTTACTTGGTAGGCGGGGTGTAGGCTGTACACGATGGCCACGACAGCAAAATACGTAGCGCCAAAGAACAACGACATCAAACAACGACACAACAGATAACAATGGAGGACATCCAGCATTTCGTTTTGTCCCTGCTCGGTTTGTTTGCTGTTTGTCTCAACAAGACGTCAAACCTTGAAGCTTTGTATGAGAACAGTCTGCGGGTGTTGAAGACACACTGGTCGCAAGGGAGTTACGTATTTCTGTCGCCCAATCGGCCCCAAATGTAGCCCCAAAGGAACCAAAAGGAAGGCTATCAAAACAGCAGAAGACAACAGAAGATCTATAGATCAGTCCATCATCTGGTCGTCTTGACCTTGTCTCAATACCTAAATTCATTGAGTTGCAGCCACATGACAGGCTGTTTAGATATTTACATTAACAGTTGAGTAGGTGTACCTAAAGAAGTGGCCGGTGAGTTTATAAACCAGGTTTTATGACTCGCTTAAGTCCTTCCTTGTCCTGTTCTGGTCCACGGGTGATACAAGTCATATACTTAGCCTCCTCTACATAGCAGACCGAGCAGTCCATTAACCTCGTGCCATCGGTGCAATGCAGAGTGAGTTCCAGTGAATATTAACTAGGTTGTGCATTCCAGCTAATTGCAGCAGGGGTACATCTTCCTCTCAGCAACTTGGGCTGTGTCCAAAAAATGTCTGCGCTCGTCCAAGACCGACTGACATTCACATGAACTTCACACTGTGAATGGGTTATCTGTGAGAAAGAAGCGGGGCTTCGGACCTCGCACTTCACTTTTTTTTTTTTTCGCAACAACAACAGTATTCCTGTCACACAAACAAACACAACACTATGAATGACTCTCGGGAATGAGTAGTCTAAATAACCTGCACCCTTAACCCCAGCATCGAAACCACAACCTCAAATTAACTTACAAAATAAATCTCTTCAATAAATAAAGGACCAGAGATATTATCTTACTTTCCCCTCGGAGCAACTGTTGACCCCAGATGACCTGCCAAGAACAAGAAAAACACATCTAGTTTTATTAGAGGTTTTTATCTATTTAGAGATGGATAGGGCACAATAAAACATTAACCTTGCATAAAACAAAGACAGACGCACTGTATCAGGATTTAGCCTAACTGTTACCATCTGTAAAGGTACAAAGAGGTTTTAAATTTGATCATAGCTGCAGGCTCGTCAAACAGTGCACCTCCTATATTCAAATGTTTCATTTGGATCAATCTTACATTAGATTACTCAAAGGATAAGTTTAGTTTGTGGCGTCCATAACGTTGCGTTGCCACCTTCTCCTGGATTCAATCCTTCATTAATCCCTAACTATTCTCCTTTTTCTTGCTTCTCGTCTCCCCTCCTTCTTCACCCTCTTCCGCTCCGCAGCGAGATACTTAGCAAACGTTGCATTTGTAATCTCATTACAGTTTCAAACCTCCCAAATGAAGCCTTCAAGTGGTTCCACAACAATGCCACGTAACCGCCGCGCCGTTGCATAATACAAGTCAAATGGCTGCTTTCTTAAAGACAATGGGCATGCCAATTGAGAGCAGTCATTCTGTGGTCTTGACGGAGGCCCAGTGTAACCACGTTTACTTGTGTGAGACCTGTCTCGAGCCCAATTCACAGAGTTCTGAGGGTCTTTCGTCTCCTTTGGGCCTATCACTCAAAGCCGGGAACAGGAGCTAAGGAACTCTCCACTAACAGTACCCCAGCCCAGATTCCCTGCCCTCAAACCCCTCCTACAATACTGGCCCTCTCAAAGGAGTCTTTCAGCATTGTGCTGAGGCCCAGTTCCAGGTCAATGGGAGCCCAGAGATTTAGAGCTGCAATCTGAGTGGGAACAAATGGTTTGTTTGGTGAGTGAAGTCTGAAGTAGCTTTAGAACTTCCATCAAACCTTCTGCTGACATAAGTACTTAATTTGACTCAGGGGTGAATGTAGATTGGAATTCTTGGGCTTCATGCATCCTCGTGTTAATAAAAAGCATGTTTTTTATTTCTTAATTAAGTGCTGTAGTGCTATAACTATGAGTAAAACTTGCTATTATTCTGACACACAGAGCGAATATGATTTGTGTTGTATTTAAGCTAAGCTTCAGAACAATATTTAAAGACTCTGTTGTGGAATATAATGTGTTAAAGCAGTGGTTTTTATACCAACTACCACCTGAGAAAATATTGAGCTCTCAGAGTAACACCATTATCACCTACATTAAAATACAGTGGTGCAAACAGGCCGAGCAAAGTCAGCTATAGACTTTTCACAGCAGGCAGATTTATTCCCAATAAGATAATAAAAAAAAGCTATCTCCTCTTCCTCACCTATACTTCACACACTGGTATAGTGACACTATGGAGCGAGAGATAAGGTGACCAGAAGAAGCTTGCGTACCTCTGGTGGTAAACGTACCACAGCTTGAGAACCACGGTGTTATAGGATGTGAACAAAGATAGAGCATTACCACACAATATATGATATTATGAGATATTCACATTTCCACACAATTATAAATTGCCACAGAACAATCAAAAATAGTAGATTGCAGCTTTTCCGACTTGCTCGCTGCGTGGTTTGAAAATTGCAGTCTCTATTTGAAAAGGATTAACTGTTCAGCTCTGGTGTGAAATCAACTCGGCGACACTACACCGCACAAGGGGGTGAATGATTGAAAATCATGGCCAATATAAATTCACCGAAATGGTACAAAAGCACTATTCTATCAAAGCGAGAGCTGTGGTATAATCAGCAGTTGAACATTGATGCGTCAAACGAGGCGGTGCAAATAAACAGCATAAGAATGAAGTGATTAAACATTATACGGGGAAAGTGTTGGACTTTCCCCGTGCCCTTGTTTGAGAGTCGACCGTGCATATGTAATGTCCAGCTCAGAAGACGAAGGCATTTTTAAAATGAAAATGAGGTTGCTCATTGTCAACTCAACCGCAGATATAGGGAGATGTTGTGTTGTGTTTTTGACTCCTTTTCCCTCATGAGATGTTGTATCGTGGAAGGTTGAATCTGTTCAGTGCAGGAGCTCTGTCCAGCATGGATCAAAACTGGACAGAAAACACAGTTCATGGCTCTGAAGGGGCACATAGTGGAGTAGTGGCGAGCACTGTTGCCTCACAGAAAGAGGGTCACCCTTGTAAGGGCCTTTCTGTGTGGAGTTCGCATCTTCTCCTCGTGTGCTTGTGCGTTTTCTCCAGGTACTGCAGTTTCCTCCCACATTGAACACTCTAAAACCAGGGGTCCGTTGTAGGCGGACCGCAGTCCTGGTCCGGACTCAGAGACCCGGAACCGACATGTCATTGAGTTTTAATCAGTTTTGGCGGAGATTACATTTTGACCGGTGACGCTTTTCTGACGGTGTTTCTACCATTTCTACACGCTACTCAGTGAAGGGGACGGTCCAGCCTGTCTCTGATTGGCCAGTAAGTCTGCCAATCACAGGCAGAGTAAGGCGGGCTGAAAGCGAGTCAGTGTACGATGGCTTGTTCCAAGCGGCGTAAGGTTGACGTCGATAAATTGGGCTTTTAATCCGGAGCGGTTAAAAATGAGACGGCGCTACGAAACCAAACATAAACATACAAAAGTTACCCACTAAATTTGGCAGTTGGGATCCAAAAAAATAAGTAACGTTTAAATGAAATGCATGAGGAAATTTTCTCTATGCGGACCACCTCAAACCATAATTGACTACCTGCTCTACGCTGAGTGAGTGATTGTTCGTCTCTCATTGTTGGCCCTGACATGGACTGGCGACTTGTCCAGGGCGTGCCCCGCCTTTTCGCCCCACGTTAGCCGGGATTAGCTCCCTCATGAGGAGGATAAAGCGCTAGACAATGAGCGAGTGTTGTTCAAGATGACATAATATGAGCAGAGGAGTTTTCTCGCCCAAAGTGCAACCATGACTGGTTCTGAATGTGGGTTTTCGTGGGCAGCTTGCTCTCCTCTCCCTTCTTTCCTGTGTTGTGCACTGCCACTGAATCTTTCAGCGCTGCTCCCGTCTACTTTCCGCCCCTCGTGTAATTGACAGGACTTGCAGCAGGAGCTGATGGTTTCTCATTTTAAAGTCTTGTTGGCGGGGTCACAGACAGAGGTTGTGTGTAGGTCCTTAAACTGAAGTTGATGTACTCCTAGATTTTCTTTTTTTATTGATATATAAACTTACACACGTCTCAACAAAATGCCACAAAATGTCCAAGGTAAATTAAAGCTGGTGACACCTGCTGTGGCATTTTGAGAAACAAAATTACATTGACCTGCGAGGGACTGACATTTAAAAGAAACACATTTGCTCCTGTCATTGGTGTTACCGAGTAAAGAAATTGGTTTATTTTACAATTTATTGGGCTGAAGCCACGTATATATATATGTATATATATATATATATATATATATATATATATATATATATATATATATATATATATATATATATATATATATATATATATATACACTGTATATATATTTATTCATCCACCAGGACTGGTTGGGATCTGTGCTGTTGCGGTGCTGCTCTGCGCACACTGAAGGTCAAATCCCTGTGTGTGCCGTCTCTTGTCTCCCCATCTGTCCTGTGTGGCAGCTCAGCCTCATGTGGGAGGCATCACTCCTGTACGCTATCTCTGGTCGTCTCTGCCCGGGCTTTTGTGTGAGTCCCGGCCGCCGCTGCTTTGGGTTGTATAATGTGACTGATGTCCTCTGAGCAATCTGCTGTTGGGACAAAGACGCGTTTCAGGTGATCCACAGGCTGATCGGCGCCCGGATAATGGAGAGGACACCGCGACCTCTGAGGCTGTCAGGTGCCAAACCGGCCTGTTAATTATGCATCCGGACACTTTTTTTTTTCTGCCACTGGAACCAGGTCTGTCAGCGCCAGCGTGGCGTCCAGACGTGCGAGCCTCAACAGATTCACTAGCATGCAGGGTCACGAGCGCTACATGGGTGTTTGTTAGGGATGAGCCGATGCGATACTTGGTTGGATGCTCCAAGATGGATGGATGGATAGATAGACAGATAGATAGATGGATTATTTCAAACATGTGCAACTTAATTTACAATGAAAACACATACATTTACATCACATCACATGTACCTATACCCTTCCTTCCTATCTTCCTTCCTTGCTTCCTCCCTCAGATATCTCTCAGTATGTTTCCATGCACAGTTAAGTAGATCCATGGTTGGAGCTCGAACATCAGTGGGTAATCAAATTATTTACCAATTTGTGTCTCGCTACACTAGGTGGCGCTATGCCTCCCTTCAGCTTGATAGTATTAGGAGTTCCCGTTTGACCGATAACATCTCAGACCGAAACATCTCCAACAGTGAGTTGCAGCCATTTTGAGCGTTGAATTAGAGCTTTACAGCGCAAAAACACACCGGTCTGGATTTCACCATGCTTTTCCCGCTACTGTCTTTTTCTATTCTATACTGCCTTATTTTCTATTATTTCCAGGTCAATGCGCAGGGGTGGGAACTGTGGAACATGTGCAAAGCACCGAGGCCAGTTTGTATTTAATTGAGTCTCGTGATTCAACTCCCACTCGGATTATCTGGGTGTGCACGATTCGATTTAGTGCAATTTCAGTCGCGCTAACGTGTTTTAAAAGTCCGGTTTTAGTCGGCACTTGTTCTTTTTTTGTAAAAGTACCGAGCGACTGTCTTGCTGTTTTACATTTTACAAGCGCTGTGATCAGCGATGCCTTTCACCTTGTCACCCTTGTATGGAGGAGGCAAATATTGACATTTTCGGTGCTTTATCCGCACTCCTCCTCCTCGCCCACACACGGCATTCTCCTCATAATTCTACCCTGTCTCTCTTTAATTAGTCCTCTGTCTGCTTAATCTACCTCCTCCCCCTTTGTCTCTTTGAAACGTCTCTATTTGTTTTAGCTTCAGATGGTAGATAGGCTAATTTCTTGCGTCTTTATCACCCACTCTAATCAGAAATGTAGTACAGGATAGTGTGTGTGTGTGTGTGTGTGTTTGTGACTCTCTGGCATAAACACTGACCTTGTCAGGACCCGTCGTCGAAACCTGGTTCCAATGAGGCAGAACCTTATTTCTGAGGAAGTGGTTAAATTTAGGCTGTCAAAGAGAATGGACGTCAATGCAGAGTCTTATAAGAATAGCTGTGCAGACCTGTGTGTGTGTGTGTGGCCTATTTGGTTATTGCACTGTGAGAGGCAATGCCTGCCTACACTGTTTCTTTTACACAGACAAATGTCTTTTTTTGGATGGGCCACGTTTGTTGTTCATGCTGACAGTGCTTTTATGACTGAGTGACTAATGAGTACAGTGTAGTCTAGTGAATGTGCATGCCTGTGTGTGTGTGTGTGTGTGTGTCAAACGGCATGGTAGGATTCTAAAATACTGGAAAAGTAAAAATCTATGATTTGAACCCAGGGTGTTATATGCATTAGCTGTATTTTCTGGTTGAATGTTAAAAAAAACCCTTCAACATAATTATTCATTTTCACGAGTTGATTGTACAAAGCTGTTAAACTCCTGTAGTCGAAATTAAGATACAAGTGGAGCAACTCTCCATCTTTGCTTTAAAGGTCCAGAAAACTAAATATACTATAATATACTGTATATAAGTGTCTAATTGGTTTAAAATGTTTAAAGTTTCATATCCTTAGAAAAAACCTTTTATATGGACTTGATTGAAAGAAAGATTGTAAAAAGGCCCGTTTCAATCTGCAGTCTCACCATTTGATGTCACTAATTCTTACACACATGCAAGCGATGTAAACACTACTATATATATCGTTGACAGAGCAATACAAACTGCGTAGGCAATAAATAGCATCAACTTCATGGGTCAGAGTTACAGGGGCCCGACAGCGCTTCGTACATTAGATTAAATGTGTTTGTGTGCAACAGAAAGATACTTGAATCTGCATTCTGAACATGCACTTAGCCAGTAATGGAAACAGTTGAGAGGAGAACACACACACACACACACACACGAGGCACCTTTTTGAGGATTTTCAGGTCATTTCCTCACAGAGTGTTTTCATATTTGATACTGGTTCTTCTCACAGGGTCTGCACTGGATGGGATACAGAGGGTATGTTGTAATGTCTGAGGACATCTGAAGGTTAATCACGTACCTCTCTCCTCCCAGACAGGATGATGTCATACAGGAGGGAGGAGGGGAGGTTAACAAGGTCTGGCATCACAACGTGAACGGGTTCAGTTTTGTTATCGTCAGCCACCGTCTGAAGCTCAACGCAAGCAGTCGACTACACTTTATTACCACAGATGTTGTGTTTGGAGTCGTAAAAAAAATCATCGGGAATACGAACCACACCGTGTGCACACAAAGGGGATGGATGCGTCTAAGTTTAAACTTTCAGACGGTAGTCAGCATCCAAAGTGTTTGTTGTGTTCAGTCATTGTTGATCCACACTGCACACACGGCACACAGGGTGCGATTAGAGGGTAAATGCAACCCAGAGGAAGCAGGAAGAGCAAAGTCAAATGTTCAGAGTCGCAACGGTGTAGAAAGGTGCGAGAACACGTTTGGAAAAAACACTTGTGCAAAAGGGGAAAGACTTATGGAGCTACTTTAGCGTAGCGACTTTGCTTCTTCATCCCAATACATGGACGCGTTAAATAGAACGTCTACGGGGCGAGCAAGACTCTGTTTTTCTTCTTCTGATATACTTCCCGAAAAGTCTATCTCCGAAGTTCAAAGTCCTTTTCTCGCTAAACACGTGTGCGGCTCTTTGAGCGAGTGTGAACACAGCTGGATGTGAGACAGCAGCGGCCTCGTGTGAAAGAGAACAATGCATGAAAGCTAAAACAAGAAGAGAAGTGACTGTGATGATTTAAGTGGGAGAAAGTGTGGAAATGTCTGCTGTGTGTGTGTGTGTGTTTTATGAACTATTGTGGAATAATTCCTGAAAAACTAGCATTTGCGTTAGCCTTTCAAACAACAAGGGACATAATCTGCAGATTATAATCTGATTCAGACCTGTAAAATGCAGTATTCGTTATGGATTTATTTGTTTGTCTATTTATTTACACAGATTAGAAAAAGTGCTATGAGAATATGAAAGAGAAAACACTGTCGGCTTGGAAAGCAGCATTCTCCAGGAAGCTTTTTTTTGCAATCTATTCAAATACAGATAAAAAATGCAGGAAAAAAACAGGAAACTGTAACGTGGACGTCAACATCAACACAGAATTCTGGCTCAGTCTAATGTTGTAATAACATTTCAGGACTTTTTTTTATTCCAAGAACAATCCTTAATCACAGAGTTCAATGTCCAGTTAACGCTCTGCTCTGAGTTCAGTGGTTCAGTGAAACCCAGGACTCAGCAGCACTGAACCCGCTTTTGAAAGTCCTCTGCCGCCCATGTGCACTATTGCTAAACATGGAAAGTGTAGAGATAAGCACACCAGCACATTCTGTGAAAAGCTAAGCGCGCGCACTGGGAACGACAGTTTTATTTTGTGACACTGAATTCAGAAGATTTAGCAACAAAATCCTAAATTGAGGCAGAATAATCTACACTGCCGTTAATGTCCATTTCTCTGCCGGCTTCCAGGGCTTTTATGCTCTGGCTTGTTGGTTCATATTTCAGATGGATGTTAATGTCAGTGGAATATTCTGTAAAAGTAGCGGGGGGGGCTCTATCAAAAAGACATTGTTATGTTTCTGAGCTGTTCTCACGGTCTCGTGGATATAAGTTCATCCCGGCAAGCATTTCACTCTCTGTTACAGTGACTCAGCACATTTACATGACGATGGGACAAAAAGTAGAATTATTGTGTTCGTCCAACTAAAACAAATTAAATTTATATGATTCAATCTCTCATAGTCGACTAAACTCACAATACTTTGACCCAGGAACATGGTAAAAGTACATTTTGGACTGACAAATTCATGCTATGTTAGCTTAGCCCGGCTAACACCAGACTGCATCTCAAGATTGAGTCTGAGTCTGGAAAGGGTGTAGACCCCTCCCACTTCCAGGAGGCGTGACCAATGGGACGTAGATCCAAATGCCTCGGCGCGCAATTGGATAGAGCTACAGCCAATCGGACCAGCGGTCCGGATGACGTACGCAGAGCGACTGAAGGCAAACAAACCCGTTTGTTGTCGTTTCCGACTTTTGCCCGAGGAAGCTCCGTGGAGCAAGTCACTTAAAATGGAAGCAGCAACCAGATGAAAATGTAAAATGTCAATAAAAATCAGCAACAGCAACAGAACAAAGACCAAATCACGGGCAGAATCAGCTTGATTCACCCAGGCTACTGTTAGCTCAACGAATGACATATTTTGAAGCTAATGGGTCAACCAGAAAACACCTCATACTAACAAGCTGAAAGAGTGCACATCGCCACCTAGTGTAGTGGAGCTATTGCTTGTATACTCTCTTGGGCTCTCGGGGGAGCCCATGGCCAAGTGGAAAGGGAACTTGACTTATAACCAGAGGGTCACGGGTTCAAATCCCCACCTGGCCAAAAAAAGGGCTGGGCTGAGCAAGGTACCCAACCCCCAAATGCTCCCAATTCTAGGATGGCTCAAAATGCAGAGAAATACTTTCCCTAAGGGGATTAATAAAAAACGAACTAACACTTATACTGGGACATGGTCCGTGGTCCAATTAACTGTTCATAGAAAAGTACTGACTGATAAGGGCTTGTACTTTATTGTACAAGTGATCTGAAGTCAGGTCCACAATGGACACGGTATGTTAAGATTCCCCCAAACTGGAAGCACTTATGGTGAAGTGTTTTTCCCACTCTGTCTCCCACTAAGAGCTCTCACTGTCTCAATAATGACAGATTAGCCAGTGTAAACCTACAGGCAACCGTCAACCCGTTCCTTTTGCATTTCTAATGAGAGTGAAATGATTACATCTGAAGATGATTTGATGCTGGATGGACAATTTTTTTTATAGAATAACGTGTTAGCCTGTTTGTTTGTTAAGTCGTTCCGTTTGTGAGCGTTAGAGTAGGACAGATTTCGATTAAATGTTGTGTGAATGTAGGTTATGACCTACGGCAGAATGTTTGGTGGCCTTGGCAGACTGTCTGTCCTCTCTTAGTGCTCACTCGATTGAATGGAATTGCAATAATTGCTCAGCTACTCAAAATTTGCATTAAGTCACTGAATTTTCATTCGCTTTCCCAGAAGCCTTTGCGGCTTACAAAGGCCAACCCATTACAACCATTTATTTCTCTTCAGGGACATGTTAGGACAATTCTAATCCTAACATGTGCAAGGTAAAATTAAAGATGAAATTATTATTGGATTTCATTCCTTAATTATAGGTAGAATTTATAATATTTCAAATATCAAAAAAAAAAAGACCATTCATGACCCACACATAGTCCATATATAAAGAGTGGACGGAGTCTTCCAGTTGGTCGGGTGGAGCTAATCAGGAAGTGAGAATATATTGAATAGCCACCAGGGGACGGAAGTCTTTGAGAAATTAAGTCTACTTCTCACTAAGTCAGCATTTACCTGACGAGTTCACTCGCTCACCTTGTACCGCGTTATCCTCTACATGAGGGTCGCAGGGGTCGCTGGTGCCAAACCCAGGTCGCCTGTCCACTACAGGGCCACAAAAAGGTCCAATTTGCCTAATCCCCAAATGGCCATGTTTTTGGACTGCGGGAGGAAACCAGAGAACCCGGTTCCGACCAGGTCATGGACCTGGGGTGTTCTCGTGTGGCCTACCCGAGGAGTTCATAGTCTCAGTTGTTCTTTTTGTACATGATGTTTCTACTAAGATGAACATGAGAAGGCGATTTTCTATTTACGGTTTATTCATTTTGATTAAGTTTTCTTTTGGCCGTCTGTATGTATTGTAACATGTTCACAACATACTTTTGTAGATGTTGTCTAAATATAGTAGTTAGGAAAGGATATGACCTCTTACTGAAAGTACTAGTTGTATGTATATGCCAGTATATGACATAGGTTTACTGCCTCTTTCAGTCAATCCCTCGAGAACACTCGCTCAACGTCACAATACAGACACTTCTCCTAAAAATTGCACTCCAGCTCATGCATGTGTACATGCGACGATGTCATGAAAACACAACATGTACCGTGTAACCATAAATTATGAATCACCACTGCCATTTCAAAATATTATTCCCGGATGAAGCGCTTGTCCCGCGCGTGAGAGTGTTTCCTCCGGTGCCACGAGGCGATGTCGCTGGCACAGGCAGAAATAATACAGATAATCTGCCTGAGATGTTTATCCCCAGGAGACGCAGGAAGAAGTGCAGCCCTGACTCCACTGGAATCCTGATGATAGCACTTGCCATTTCCTCTCAAGTCAACAAGCTAATAATGAATTCTACTTTCCAGATTTCAAAAAAAACAAAAAAAACGATTTGATAAGGTGTAGTAATTGCACTCCTAAGACTCTGCTGGCATGTATCAGGGGTTTTTCCACATATTTTTCTTTTTTTTTAAACTGAGATAATAAAATACTTGAAAATCAAAGGAAATCCCACAAGGTTGCGTTCAAGGACAAATCTGCTCCGGGATGTTGCTCGTACAGTATTTGCCAGGTGTGTTTCTCTCTGTCCTATTTTTATACCTCTTTCTTTTCTCTCCCTGTCTCGCACACATACACTCGCTCCAAAATCAGGCCAATCTCCTCCTGTCTGCGGAGATGGAGCTGCTCATCAGAGCCTGTTAATTACATCGTTCTCAAACGGGATGACAAGATAAACCGCTCGCTCTTCCCGATTGGGTCAGAGGCGCGGAGGCGGGCCTAAAAACCTCATCTCAATAAGCCATCGGCGTGGAAGGACACGTCATCAGTCATCAATGAGCTATCAGCTATCTGTTAGCGGGAATATACAGCAGCTGTCCTCCTCTCCAGGAATATTATAACATCATAACTGGTGGTCTTTCCACTGTCCGTCCCCCACTCTCCCATAATATCCTTTTCTATCACAATTGTATTATAACACAGCTATTCGTTAGTATGCCATCAAAACAAACCCTTCTGTGTTTTTTCGTGTTATGATAAGATGATGTTTGGGGGGTCACGGTATCTATTTACATTCACTTTTAAGTTTTAAGAGTGCACGCACAGAAACACAAGCTACCACGTCCTTCGGAGTGGCAAAAAAAAAAAAACTTCACTGAAGCATTAATTTCCTTCGTTTCTGCTAAATGTTAAAGGTCCAGCGTGTAACATATACCGTAGGAGGGTTTATTGGCAGAAATGATACGACTACTACACATACGTGAGTATATCCGTACAAGAGAGTAAGGGCTTTAAAATAAACGTTGTTTTTCGCTTTTGTGTCCTGAGAATAAGAGGAAGATAAAGATAAGGGAGAATTAGCGTTGAGTGTTTTGAAGCTTACTGCACAAACAAAGAGAAACAGCATCCTTTGTGTCTAATGCGAAGGTCACCGCTGTCCCCTGATGCTACGAGGAAGAGGAGGGGCCCTCCATTTTTGTTACAGTCTGCAGTCTCACCATTAAATGTCACTAATTCTCACACACTGGACCTTTAAATGACTGGATCATCTCTTTTGATTTCCCCCGTGTGTGTGTGTGTGTGTTGGCAGTACAACATTCAGTCATACAGTAACAAATGTAACAAAGATTTTACAAAACAAATCAGTTTTTATCTCCTTTAATGAATTTTGTCACCGCGATGATGTCGCCGAGCAGTCAGCCACACGCGTGTGTTTACATGTGCGGATGCTCACGAGACGACTCAACACTTTGCCTTATCACTCCATGTCTCAGCGCGCTGATAGCGCTGTGGCCTGTTTACCTCTGGTTGGGTATTAATTGGGCTGATAAGACCAACAGCAAAGACTGACTCTCCCTGGGCAAACAGCCCAACGTGAGTCCACTCCCCACTCCAAACACACTCGGATACCTTGCACGCTCTCCTTCAAAGATTTCCAAAGTTGTATCCCGTACTTTGCTTTTCTTTAATCAAACAAATCGGCGCACGGTCGGTTGCCTCGGCGTCACCTTTCATTCATTTCTGCCTTCACCTTGCCTGAAATGATGAAGTCTCCCCACTCCAGCTGTTTTCTCCTATAGCCCAGTAAATTTCAATAGCATCTGGGTGATATTTACTGGTGTGGGGAAGATGAATGTCCTTTTCTAAATGCTTCAACCTCATTGCCTCTTGGAGTATTAGTCATGTAAACAACGTCTGCTTATTAATGGTAAAAGCTTTCCCTAATGATCCGCACCTCACATGAGTCTGAAATATCAAGTCAGGGCATAAAGAGCAGCCATAGATCATCATAATGAATGATGGGAGGCTGGCGGAAGGCTGGCGGGAGGAGACCTGTCCCAGTGCTAATTCACTCTCTATTTCCCTGCCTGATTCATATGCTGTTTGGTCCTAATACATCAAGGCTGTATGATTCTTCCATTAATGCAGCTGCTTTTGCCTTCACTTCACTGAAGGTTATTTGTCGGCATTGTGGGACACTTATGTATTTTGTAGTGACGGCGTGTTTTTCAAAAAAAAAGCCAACGTTGAGGACATTAAGGGCAGTCACGAGTCACTGTCGTTTGCACGTGCCGACGAAATCGCAGTCTGACTTCCATTTGCTTGTCCTGGAGACGTCTCCTCTGGGAACGCATGTAATTCACAAACCCTAATCAAATGTGTTCAAAAGAAGTGGTATGTGTCCCTTTAACGAGTGTTGTCTTATCAGGCTGACATGATCAGTCCCCCGAGAGAATCCATCAAAGCCCTGTTGTCTTTATCACACCGCACGGTTCAGAGGAAAATTGGCATGACTGTGAATTTGTTCTTGTCAAACGTTGAGTAATCAAGAGCCAGTCAGCCGTAAATAAACAAATTCACTCCACAATGCCGCGGCATACTGAAGAGCTGCGGCGCCATATTCTTCATAATTGGGCGTGATTATTTTTTATGGCACCGCTAAATGGTCAGTGACAGTGATAATTCAGTAATGAATCAGAATTGTACCTGCAAATTTGCTCTAATTGCCTCCGTCATTAATTCACCCACATTTCTGCGAGCGTGTTGGGTTTAATGCGTCCAATCTGTGTGTGAAGCAACAACCTGTTCACATCACATCAGCGGGATAATGAACGTGTCGCAGGGAACAATGGTAAGGGGTCAGGATTAGGGAGCGGTGCATTAGTGGTTTCTGTGAGTGTCACATTATCTGCGGCGCAGGTGGATGGAACTCTGATTGTTTAATTCTCCAATTAACTCTGCAGCAAACCGTCAGTTTTAAGCTGCTGCCGTTGTGAGCGAACCCCACTGACTTGTTGACGACCATGTAGTCGACTTTATTTTAAAGATACAGTTCGTCAGAATGAGTGACCTCTTATGGTGGAACAGCAGAGTGCACCGAATGGAGAATTCCTTCACGCAACCCTCTCTTTCCTCAGTGCACTTTTTCAAAATCTTCTTTTACACCTTTTTTCCCTCTTCTTTGTTGATTTTGTGTCTTTTTAGCACGGTAAACACTTTTAAACGAAAGAAAACACACGTCCATTTGGACTGCTGTAGAAACATGGCAGTGTCACGTGTTGTACCATCCATTTAGCAGAAACTACATGTAGCATGTAGCACCACATGTAGTGTCTGCAAAGTAGACGGTACATTGCTACGTGCTACATGTGGCGCTGCAGACTACATGTAGCGCCACATGCAGTTTCTAAGTAGACAGTACATTGCATGTAATGCTACGTGCTACATGTAGCATGTAGCATTACATGCAATGTACTGTCTACTTAACCACATGTAGTGTCTGCAAAGTAGACGGTACATTGCTACATGCTACATGTGATGCTGCAGGCTACACGTAGCATGTAGCACCACATGTAGTGTCTGCAAAGTAGACGGTACATTGCTACGTGCTACATGTAGCACCACATGCAGTTTCTTCTAAGTAGACGGTACATTGCATGTAATGCTACGTGCTACATGTGGCGCTGCAGGCTACATGTAGCATGTAGCACCACATGTAGTATCTGCAAAGTAGACGGTACATTGCTACGTGCTACATGTGGCGCTGCAGGCTACATGTAGTGTCTGCAAAGTAGACGGTACATTCCTACGTGCTACATGTGGCGCTGCAGGCTACATGTAGCGTCTGCCAAGTAGACGGTACATTCAATGTAATGCTACGTGCTACATGTGGCGCTGAAGGCTACATGTAGCGTTGCATGTAGCGCCTGCTAAATAGGCGGTACGCTGCATGTAAAGCTACATGTAATGCTATGTGCTACATATAGCGATGCTACTTATGATGGATGGCAAACCTTCACATCTTATTTCAGAGTTGACAGAAGACCAGTGGGACGTATTTCTTTGGCTCAGGTCAAAAGACGAACTGAAAGCGCTCACTGCTTTATAAAAAGTTGAGAAAGTAAAGCAGGCAATTTGTAATGGAGGCACGTCGCAACCACGTCACTTCCATTTGTCTGTACATTAAAAGTTTCTTTGATGGCGACCTTCATGAAACAAGGTCCTTGCCTAGAGACTTATTCAGGCTACAAAAAACAAGAAGGGATTATACAAACATACTTATAGGTATCTCTGTCAATAAACCTCCTGAATTTTACATATTGGACTTTCAATTCACCAGTCGTGTCCTTATTGTTTCCACAGTCTGTGTGTGGCAGAGAAGGTATCAGAGACAAAGACATGCCATCCAGGGATTATCTGCGGATGTGCTTCTCTTTTCTCCTTCCTGTTCATGGCCTTCCACCTGAGTAACCTCACAGAGCCGTGTTTATACCTTGTTTTGAAATGCTGTGGAAAACTGCGTGACTAACTTATAAAGGAGGAGGCGGAGATTTTGTTGCAAGACATTGTTGGGTGGAGTATTGATGACATGAATCAAGACATTATCTGAAGCACAAAGACATAGTCGTGTTACACATTTTGTTTTTCAGTGCTCTTGCAGTTAGAGAAGACATTAGGAGACGTTGCTCAATACCGTTAAGCTCCTAATTAAGTGTGGATTTTGAAATATGTCTGCTTATTAGGGTGGGGATTGTATGAAAAGCTCACTAAGATGCATTGTGAGAAGTGAAGGAGCCGTGTGAATTTAATTTTATTTCAGTGCATTTTGAGGTTGACACAGTCTAGGGACTAATCCCTGGATGATACAGCCTCTATCACATTGTTTTGACGATTCTCCAGGGACGTTCTCTCATGCAATGTGTGATAACAAATGGTTGTGTTTTATTTATGATGCTTGTGTGTCTAGATCAGTGTGGTGCAGTCTTAATGGTATATGAGCGTAGGGAAGTGAAGTCATGACAGTATGTGGGATGGTAGCGGTGTTGCCACATAGATGAACAGCAGTTGTCAGGGATTTGTTGGTGATCATGCTAGCATGGATGATTAAGATTCACGGATGTCCGGTCCAGTGAAGCTGAATCTTTCAACTTGCATCAGCAGCCCTGTAAGCTGAAGAGCCATATAGTGTGCAAAGAAACGTCGACTCAGAAAATCACTATATATGTTGCCATTGCAATCATAGCAGTTTAAAAAGTCAGTAATATAAAGTGGGGGGAATCTTAAGCTAGCTTTAAGCTATTCAGGTTAAACAAATAAGGTTCTTATTTATTTAACCATGAGCCCCCTTTACACCTGGCATTAAAATGCATTTCCTGTGATCGGATTGCAATCAGATAGTGCCTGACCACTTGTAAAGTACATGTGTAAATACACTCGAGGACGGATTGTTATCCGATCTGCCAAACCACTTTGGTAGGTGGTCGTAGCGAGTGTATGTAACAAGTCTCTGCTCCACAAATCCGACCACCAACATCTATGTGAACGGAAATACAGTATGTGGGTGACATGAGAGCGGTATCAAAGCTGCACGTTCTCCTAAATAGTGTAGTGTAGTGTAGTTCATAAAATTTCATTGCGTTTCCGTTGATGTAATTGTTTTATCGCATAAGAATGGCTTCTTTGGCATTTTCAAGCACAACTGAATTGGTGCTGCTCCGTCAATGGAAGGATCCCCATGGGACCTGACAAGGCCACCAACCCAACTCAGTGGTCAACTGTGTAACAAATACTTCCACCCCTGATGACCTAAGCATGTATGAAAGCTCAGTCATCATTTCCGCACCACCGTGAAAGAATCCTGTTCAAGAAGTTTGATCAGTCCCAAGAGCCTGGATCAGATCTCCCAGTTTCACATATAGTGCATTACTTATGACCAGAGGGCCACTTGACACAGAAGTGGTCAAGAGTATTGCTTTATTGGTGGTGAGAGGGTGTCATTTGAGATTCAGCGCAAGTAGCCAAGCTCTAAGGGCACAGTGGCTCTCGGGTTCCTACTTGTAAATGTGCTATCAGACCTGTCCAGTGTGCTTTGGCGCCTGTGCCGGCCTTGGCACTGGCACTAGGCTGGGAACTGGGCAGGACTGCACATTAAAACTCTGGGGACCATTTCCTGAGTGGAAATACAATCCCTCACTTTTTCTACAAACCCATCCCCCACTGTCTGCTTCACTGGCCGCAGGGCCTGGATCTTCTCTAGCAAGAAGTGTGTTTAGGGATCAGTTATAAGCATCAGCATATATGGGACTGTTTATGCAGTCCTGTCTCACAAAATATATGCTCCCACTCAACTGAACTGCATTTGTGATTTAGGTCAAGAGTCAAACGGCCACCAAAAAACCCTAACCCTGACTCGGTGTGTCTTTTAGACATCCAGTGTGCTTTAAAGCTGAAACAAATACAATTTTTTGTATATATATATACAAGGAAGATATCTAATGTGTTCAACCCTGCAACATGGACATTGATGCTTTAAGGTAAAGCTATCTCCCAGGTGCTTTTTATGCCATAACGTCACATGTTGGAGCATCACTTTTGAATATAAACAAATTAGATTCAAACTACTGTCACAGAAGTTGAAAAAAAATTTGATTAAGCTCCATAAGCTCCACGCTATATTCTCTCTGATTTGTTTTATGTCAAGACAAACCAGAATCAGTCGTCAATGACTGTTTTTGCATCCGGGGGCACAACAGCTATCCTCTATCTTCACTTTTATGAATACAGCGGGCATATTGCCTGGTATACTGTAAATAGAGATATGGAGCTCCGGATGTCACGTGACTTGGTCCCTGGATCCAACCTGTCAGAGTTCACTGAGCACATTAAAACCACGTAGATCAACCGATGTATTGGAAAACTTGACAGACTGAATAGATCTGATCCTTATAATGCCCCCAGCATGCTTTTTACAAGTTTGGAAACAGCCAAAGAGGACATTATTCTCGACCTGTAGTATCAGACATCTTCAACTTCCTGATTAACTTCCCTTCATCTTACTCCAGAGAGTCGCTGAAAGTTTACAAGAGCCTGAAGGGAAACAAATGGATGCAATTTGGCTGTGTGACAAATTATTCAACTCTGGAGTCTGCCGGCTAAAGCAGAAGGATAAGTATCGCATTAGCATAACGTTAGCATTAGCAACAGGCAGCGTAATCGCTGTGTCAGCTATGTCAGTTAGACTGAGTCCATTATTTACACAGAGTTAACCACGAAATCTGTTTCTTGTGCGGCTCCCATCGCGCCGTCTTCTTCTGCTCACTGTGAGCACGTTTCACCTCCACTGTCTCTCTGGATATCCGGTAAAATGCTCTCCCGTTAGCCTGTCGCCGACTGTTTTTGCATCCCGGGGTGCTACAGCTATCTCCAATCTTTTCTCTTATATTATTATATTATATTATTCTCATATTTCCTGACTTATGTGTTGTTCTATTGAAGTAAAGATCATAGTATCCTACCAGGGGACGTTATGCTACCTGGTACATTATGTCAATGGACGTGAACAGCGTGGCGTCGTGCCACAATGCCATTGCTTTGGTTCCATGTGTGGCGTGAAAGGTTTCTGTGACGTCAGCTGACAGAGCTCTATGGCAGTTTATTTATGTGGGAATGCAATTTTCGCTATGCAGTGGGTATCAGGGGTCACTGTATTATTCAAAAACCTCCTCTGTATCCACGTCACACCGAACTGTTGTTTCGTTGGTGTGAATACTCGTTTGCATAGTTCAAAGGGCAACATGTCCTGTCAATAGGGATTTCGCGTAGCCGCTAACGTGAATGCATGCTCACTGAGGCCTGACAGTTTACTGTTCTATGGCTGAAAGTGATGACACAGGATCACTTTGTTTCACCCCGGAGCCCCGGCCTGACCCAGTGCTGTATCATAATAATAGCACTGTGTGACAGCCATACTGCTCCACTCCGGGCAAACGCGCACTGACAGTTGTTCCTGTGAGAAGCGGAGAGCCGTGGCTGCTGGTGGCGGCCTCTCTCCAGCTTCACTATACTGTAGGTAACAATGCCACCGAATGGTACTGAGGCAGAGCTGGTGATGCTGGGAGCCGGGCTGTTGTTATACACGGCAACTGTAGCACCAGGCGCCGCTATCAATAATGCAGCTGGGTCAAGACATAGGGGAAAGAATAAAGCCGAGAGTGGTGTATCAAACGTTGACTTAGCACCAGTGAACCTACGGTGCAACGTACAGCACATCACAGAAATAGAAAAAACATAAAATATTTCTTTGGGTTTCATGTCTGATGTGTTTCACTATTGCAAGAACACTTTTCACCCCATTCCCACTAATCAATATAAACTGTTTATTCCCAGGTTTTTTGTTGTTGTTTTGTTTTTAACCAGTGGGAATGTGTTTGATTGGCATGGCAGGATTTTGGAATGCTAGACCCAGGTGAACATATGCTTTTTTTCCTCTTCGTCTGATTCATTTTTGGCAGCAATGATATAATTTAGCTGAAATCCTAGTTTAATGCATTGAGATTCTTCAATTTCTATGTTCCTCTAAATGGGAACATAATTTACAATATTGACATCATGTTTTAATGAAGAAGAGCTGAAACTAGTGACTGAGTCCATTAAATCCTCAGGGAAGTGTAACTTCCAGGTTGTCCTCAGCCAGCAAACTTGACCACGATGTCCATTCCTTATATGCCATTTAGGGGTGAACCTTACTTTTAACAACTTGGGACAGTACTCACTATTTTTATTGAGTCTTTCCTCATTTTATTAGCTTCTTAAAATTGTTTTCCGTCGCAGCTGACTTTGAACGAGAGGCCGAAGTAAAATATACATAATAGAAACGACTTTAACATTGTGACTGAGCTCTAGTGTATTGTTATTTTCCTCTTCCTTTTCACCCACGGGTTTTCAAAGGGTTTAAAAATCTCGAGTATAACCCCTAGTTTCGTCGTGAAAGAGGCGCCGTTCCTGATCACAAGTGAAATATCATCTTAAATAAGATCTAACAAATCAGATGACAAGCTGAGCCAGGTGCGTGGATGCATGGCTAATCCCATACCCTTTTACCCCCTTCAGAATAGGGGGAATCCCAGAGCTTCAAAGGACTGATCTGGATCACCACGGCCTGGCCAGGTCTGTTGGCTCGGACAGGGTCATTGTTTGTAATAGACATTTTGTTGTTGGTGGGGACAAGGGGGGGGGTCGAGTATCAAACCGCCTGGCCAAACAGTCACCCCACTGTTCTCCACCAGAGAACACACAGAGCAGCCTCAATTAGTTTCTCCAGTAATCTCCCTCCCCTGTCACATGATCTGGGCTGTTTGTAATAACACACAGGGGGCCGGGGGGGCTGGACTGGTCAGGAAATGAGATGATCCACCGCTGACAGCTTAGACACACAGTGGTCACTTATCTGTTATTCCTGTGCCACGAAAACAATCTCACCCTCCAACCGTATGTGGGTGTGTTTGGGTGCACGCGTGATGCGACGCGACGACGAGGGCGCACATGAGATAAAACGAAGCGCGAGATATCAAAACAGATCAGATGAGATGACCGCATGCCTAAAATACAGAAGTAGGGAAGGCAAACAACAAAGACAAACAAGTCTAAAAAAACCACCAAATGACTTGTTAAAAGATGTCTATGCCATGAGGTTTAGTTCATTCATTCATCAAGTGAGCTGACCATTTCTTGAACTGTTACTGGACACCGCACAGGCGGCTTCCTGAATACGAACCGGAAACTTCGTCCTGTTTGTTTTACATACAGACGGCCTAACGGACACGGCTGATGGCAACAGCTGAAAGTCCTCACAGAAAACACGACTGGGGATCATTAATAATCTCATATGCCAGAATAAAAGATCTGTTTTCTAATGATGATGTTGACTTTTCCCCTCCCCGTACATATCTGTACTTAACACTCACATATTATACACTATATGGACGAAAGTAGCCAGGTCCCTTATCTCCAATGAAGGGCAACGTTTAAGCATACCAAGACATTTTGGACAAGGCTGCTTCCAAAGTTGTGGCAGGAAGGTCCTTTTCTATTCCAACATGATGTGGCAGAACTTGAGTGGCCCGCACATAGAGCCCTGACCCCAACCCCATCTCCATTGTTCAGCTTTGGGATGAACTGGGACAGAGATTGTGAGCCGGGTCTTCTCGTCCAAGTCCCAGTGCCTCACATAGAAACACTTGAGCAAAGTCTTCCAGGAAGTCCTGTATGTGTATTTTATTTAAATACGTCATTACAGTCCCTCATATGTCTGAATACTTTTGTCCAGGAGAATTAGCGACGCTGCTTCCCCCTTATCAAGACTGATTTCACCACGACACAAAGGATCTGACACCACAGAGAGAGAGCCTCACTGTCAGAGACGTGGCTGTAGAAAGTGAATGTGGGAACGCTGTCAACAAAAATGGAACAGATTCAAACAACATGCAGAAAACTATCCGTGTACCACAGTGTACATCTACTCCCACCAGTCCCTTCACTCGCGTGAAGAATGTGAGTGCTTTTGCCACCTCTGCTAAAATTGAGGTCCCCTCCAGTCCTAACCTGTTGAGGCCACACGTTGACTGTGATTTGTAGGTGCATGCAGGTTTTATAAGGACACTGATGTTAAACCTTGAGCAGTCCTTTCACCGTAATAGGCCGCTGTCAGCCAAGCAGAGACCCGGCGTCCTGAATGATCAGCGTCACCGTCCACCTATGTCATGTTCTCTCTCAGTGATGTGGATCTTCTGCGCCGCCCCGTTCTGTATATTTCCCCGTACACTGTCCTGCTCAATATGTAGGAACTATCAGTGGTGGAAGGGGGATTTCAAGTGAAGTGTACACGTCATCTCTGTAAGAGAGAGAGAGGGAGTGTGGGAGAGTCAGAGAGGGGGAGAGAGAGAGAGAGACCTCCTCTAAAAAGCTCCAGTTCAAAGGCTGAGACTTACTTCTCTCTCTTTGGCTCTCGGCAGAGTCAGAGATCAAAGCTAAACGTCGAGCAACAAATGTGTGTTTCTGTCAGTGGCGATTTGTCTGTGTTTGATCAGCAGCCTCCCTTATCTCCCTGCCTCACTCTGCTGCTAATATGCTGTAATGGACTGCCTTTCATGAGACAAGAGATGGAGGCTTGATGTGATGGATGTGACCGAGGTGAGTGGAGCAGATGAGAAGACGCCTCGCAGACAAATCGCGCGGATTTCTGAGAACCCGACAGTGCGCAGTCGCGGCGCGCGGGGCAGAACGATTCATGTTCGCCCGCTACCCTGCCGACACGACGATAGAAAGATCTCGCCGCGCGCGAAACGTTTAATCAAGAGCAATTGCAGGTTCCTCACACCTGCACGGATCACAATTCCTCCGTCCCATGTTTCTCTCCCTGCTGCTCCGTCTTAAAGCCGCACACTGCATTAACTAAGACGGCGACCAAATAAACTCCCCTCGCTTAGACATTTGGATTAAAAGAAAATCCCTCCTTTGTCCGTTTTATGTTAAAATCCATGTGGTGTTTGGCAAAAGGAAAACAATCCCCACAGGACACAGGAGTGAGAGGCCTGTTTATTTTGTGGAAAAAGCTTGGCTTGAGAGGAAGTGTGCCCCAGCATGGCGTCTGTTATAATACATGTTTAATATCACAAGCATATGGAGTTAATCCACACAGACGTTAATGCCGAATTAAACACTTTCTGATCCCTGGAAGTTCTAAAGAAAATGTGGCGTGTTTGCCACTCTCTGGACAGAGGAGCTTTCACACTTTTATTTTGAAGAGTGGTGTCTCAGAAAGAGTCATTATGTCTTTTTCTGCTCTGTGTCTCTCTCCAGAAGTGAGAATGTAACACCGTTAGGCTCTCCACTGAATTACTCCCCTTGTCGACTCCTCGCGCCAACATGATGGGTCTAATTAGATAGGTCAGATATAGCTTCAGAAAGGTGTAGTTGTCTCCGTGTATGTAATTGTGAGGTGTTGTGTGTTAGATGATGGGAGGGGTGGGGGGAGTGTTCCCGTAACAGTATGCCCGCGGACTCTATTCCTGAAAAACACCCTGCTGATAAAATGACTCCAGCAAAGTGCTGTTTTTAAGTCGCTAAACTATTACACAGCTCCGGCTACTGAGCATTCAACTGTGTGGCTCACGTCAGGAGAGAGAGCTCCAATGACACCAGCTGGCTGGTTAGAGAGCAGGGTAATGGGAGTCCACCTCCTTCTTCTCCTGCCAGCGCCGCTTCACACTGTGCACAGCTGGACAGGAAATAGATTAATGTTGTTTGTGGGGCCAGCGTTTAACAAGAAGTTCAATGACGCCGTAAAGGAGGATGGGTTTTGTTGTTGTTGTTGTTGAACCAGAGAGGCAACAAAAGGAAAGGCAGACTCTGAAAGTGACTTTTGATTTCAGCCCCGCGTCCAGGGGTCAGTGCTGCTTAATTGGAAATGTTTAAGCCCCCCAGGGACGCTTCCCTTTTTTGTTTCGTCTTCTTTGTGAGTCACTGACGCCCTAATCGGTGTGTTACATTCAACACTCACCGGGCCACTTTATTAGGTACACTGATATATTATTATCTGCTTGTTAAAACCATGGTGCGGGAACTTCTACATGTTACATTCATCCTCCACTCGGCGCTCTGTGTTCTCTCAGCATGGCCTTGTTTAGATCTGCCCGGCAACAGCCAGGAAGTCATTGGAGTTATGTCAAGAGAGAAAGGCGGCAAGAGTAACACTGTGCTAGTAAAGTGAGTGGGGCTGCAAACAGGTTTGAGTATGACTGGAAACACAAATTAGCGTGAATGAAAAGTGAAAAGTCCCAGAGGTGAATTCTCCTGCTCAAAATAACCCAGTCATTTCCCAGTTTTATCAGATGAACACTTCTTTTTCCCCGTTTTTCGCTGCGCTGCTGGTGTATACACAAACATTCTGGCATCAAGGTGCCAGATGGGCCGACTATTTCAAAAACTACTGGGGATTTTAACCCACAACCGTCTCTAGTATTAACAGACAATGGTTCACGATGATAGAAAGACAACAGTGATTCACATTAGAAAGTCAAATAAACACTTGGTACAACAATGTAAAGAGACCGACAGAAGAAAACAATCTAAATTTTACTCCTCTGTGTCCTCTGACTCTCTAATCCCTGCTATTGCAACAAATAAACAAGATTTGGTCATTGATATTTCTCAGTGTAGAATTATTTTGGCCTTGATCCAACTGTAAGGCGTGACACAAATATCATTTTAGGGATTATTCAGTGTACATGCGCCTCTCTTTCGGAGCCGGTGCACGTTTAATTGGTCTCCTTTGCAGTTGAATTAGTTAAAGTTAGAGAAAACATTCGCCTCTAGCCTTCAATGAAAGTAACAGATTAAGTTAATATATTTTGGTTCGCTTAGTTTTTTTGTTTTTTTTCTGCTTGGTCCACCACACATAACTCGATAAAATATGCAATTGTTGGATTAAATATTGCCACAGTACATTCAGGATAATATATGCTCATAAATCACAACAACATCTTTTAGCTGGAAGCTTTTTTTTTGCTTGTTTATGGTGGAGCCGCTGCAGTTTTCACTGTTTTATCCATTTATCCACTGATTTACTCCCCTTTTGGGTGAGTGCCATCGCCTCTGATACACACACACACACTATTACACATTATCCTGCAACGCTCTCTAAACTGATGAATGATGACGCGTAAACCTTTACTGCCATTTCTACATCAAATCCTTTCAAGTTTCAAAAACTTCCAACGTTCGGTTGGAAAGACATTATTTGTTGTTGTTGGTGTTTACTGTCCTCTCCCTTAATTTGTCTTTTAAATGTGTATTTCTTTGTTTTTTTATGTGCATATTACCTTTTATCATCAATGCAATTGCTTGTGCTACTCTTACATATCATTTTGTTGCATTTTGCATCATAAAAATACCATATACATGTATTATTACACTTTTGTAAATGGTATAGGCCCACAAAGTTTTTGATGCTAGCCAAAATTGTTGTAGAGCAGGTGGCACATACTTCACCGATTTGCATTTAGCGTCGTATGAACTCGAATAGTTGTAGTATTTTTGAAAAATTGTGCTTCTCAACTTCAGTTTCCCCTGAGTTGATAAATATCTTCATTCTTTTCTTTGTTAGTGACACTTGGTCCTGTTAGCTTAGCTGTTAGCAAAGATGGCGGACACTGTTTGCATTCTGGGAATGAGGTCCCGCCCCCCCACAGGGGAAACTGAGGTTGGGAAGCACAATTTGTCAAAAATACTAGCCCTATTCTAGTAATACAAAGTATTCCTTTAACTTTTCCACCCTCCTGCAACAACATGCTGTAGCATCTTGCTTTCATAATTAAAACCACATTTTCCTTTGTGTTTACGCTCGTCAGATTTGAATGATTTGATGGTTTTATATTAGCGTATGAAAATAACTTCAGAACAACAATAATAATAATAATACTTCAAAAACTGTGAAATGTGAAGCACAGGGATAATTATTGCAGAGCAGATTATAAATGTAGTGACAGCAGCCTAATGGAAGATTTGGCAGGCAGACTGACGAGTTGAGTTAAAAGCAGCGGCTAAAGCGGAGCGGAGCGGCGGATGAATTGCGATGGTATTTAACAAAAAAAAACCAAAACAAACTATGAAGATCTAAATTTGTCTGAAAAGAAGACGGCGGGTATTTCCTTCTTGAGTAACGACCTGTCTTTAGTGGCTTGATTTTACAACGACACTATTTGTCTTTGGATGCCTTTCAGTGTTTCTCATTCAATCTTCATTTGTGTAGCACTTTTCGAACAAATAAAAATGGAACACAAAGTGCTTCACGGGCGCAGAATGGAGCGTACGCGCAAAGGCAATTCAAATAAAATAGATTTTTCTTTTCTTCTTCTATTTCACCTTTTTATAGTCTTATTTATTGTTGATATTTTTCTATATTGTACATTCACAGATTGCAGATCGCACGTTTATTATTTCTAACATTTATCTTTACTGTCCGGTTTCATCTCATCTTATCTTTTTATAGGGGTCCCCACAGAGGATGATCAGTTTATTTGATTTGGCAGAGATTTTCACACTCTGACACAACCCTCCCAGTTACAGTATACATGCTATAGGATAGGGACCGGCAATATGAGTGCACTGGATCTGCCCCCCTCCCTGTGGCTGGGGGCAATATTATTATAATAAAATAAAATACGATATAATATAATATAATATAACATAACATAATATAATATAATATAATATAATATAATATAATATAATATGATATGATATGATATGATATGATATGATAATATGATATATAACATAATATAATATAATATAATATAATATAATATAATATAATATAATACAATATAATATAATATTAAACATTTTTGAATAAGTACATGAATAAATAAATAAAAAGTAAATAACATAATGATTGAATGAAATAATAACAATTATGAAAGATGCCTAAGGTAAAAATAGGCAAAAATAATATATAAATAAGGGGAAAAAAATAAATAGATTAAAAGCCATACAAGCCTTGATTCTGCTCTCAAAAGTTGTTTTGTTTCCACAGCCTCACTGTGGGTCTTTGTTCTAACTTTTGGTAATAATTAAAAGGCAACCAGCTGACGACCTGGTGGTTCGCGAGGATGTGATCTGCTGTGCAGTGACCACAGACGTATAGTATGTACAATACGGTCCACAGTACCATGTAGTGTTTGTGCTGGTGTGCCTGATCTTGTAAGCTTGAAGGCTGAATGTGCACTGTGCAGGGTCTTTATCAGATTTTCTCCTCAGCTGAGTGTCTGATTCCAGGAGGGAAAGAGGGGGCAGAGTCAGTGAGAGTCTCCGTGAGAGTCTCGGGGATAGGGTAACAGGTGGGCAGAGTGCCATTCACAAGGGTCAGACAGCACAATGTGAGCATCTCCTTTTGATGCTGATACCATCTCCTGTGTGTCTGCTCAGCCCTGCTCTCCATTTCACTGCTCAGCGACTTTACATCCAGTTGCCTCCAATTGTGTCTGCAGAACTGCCCCTGGATCCAATAACGCAGCGGCACTTCAAGACAATTACCCGCTTTAATAACGGGCATCATTACACACCCAGTGGATAGAATATGAAATGCGACGTCTGAGCGCGAGTGTGCGTGTTTGTGTGTACGTCGGGAGTGAGAGCAGCAACAAATCCCATCTGTGTCCTCGCTGATCATCACAGGAAGTCTTACTCTGTCTAGTTTCATTAGGGCCTATAAAGCGCTTCTTAATGGCAATGTTTAGGTGAGAATAATTCTCATTAGGTGACTGATGACTGCTTTGCCATAGGCCGAATCCCCCCGCGCTTTATAACGTACGCAGGAAACACATTAGCGCTACGGTCTTAAATGTGGCTTTACATAAAATCCAGGTGTCTATATTGGCTATTATCATGATGACAAACATCAAACCACACCACCCATTACTGAGCTGGAGTTTTATAGATGAAAAGTCCCACGTTTTCTCTTGGCTTAGGCCTTGATTGTTACTAGCTTGATTTTTTTTGGCAGCTAAAAAACAAATTTTCCCAAATTTGATTCAAACTACATGCGGAGGTGGTTTTCGGGGAAAAAAAAAAATCGATTCTGAACAGATCTTTACAGATCTGTTTCAATGTGAACATCTCCGTCACTCAGATAGGATTGTGTTGGTCCTTTTGTCTTTCAGAATAACCCTCTCATTATTCATTATTTGTATTTCATGGCTGTAGAATTGTCAAAAAAATGTGCGACGAGTGAGTGATTCTGCCCGTTTTAGCCAAGAAAACTTCCACTTCCGATATCTGGCAGTTGTTGACGTAGGGCGAAAGGCGGGACACACCCTGGACACGTCGCCAGTCCATAGTTTTTGAATTTTCTAGATCTTACAAACCGTCTAGGACAGGGGTGTCAAACTCATTTTTGTTCAGGGGCCACATACAGCACAATTTGATCTCAAGGGGGCCGGACCAGTAAAAATAGCAAAATAATAGAATAGTAACCTATGAACAACAAGAACTCCTTTGTTTTTTCTCCTTTGTTTTACATTTTTACATCATATTTACACAGCACACTGGATCTATAAAGGCACAAACATTTAGTCACGGGCATTACGTTTAGATTAGTGTGAAATTTTAACAATTTCATCCTGTGGGCCGGATTGGACCCTCTGGCGGTCCGGTTCTGGCCCCCGGGCCGTATGTTTGACACCCCTGGTCTAGGACTTACGGTAAGGAGAATTACGCATGCCAAAGTTAAGGAGGCGCATTAAATGATCGACACAGTGGAAGACAATAGTTTAAAAATCAGAAGAAACCCTTTGGGACAGAAATGGGCACGTATATGTCTTTTATTTTGTTTATCTTGTTTAGACTACTGTTTTTTCCTATTACTATAACAAACCATGTGGAAGGACTGTGATCACTTTCAATATATAATGTGAACAATTGGTCAGGAAGATCAGATTCTGATTGGATATGCTTACAAATCCAGTTTGGGCTGCAGTCCAAACAAGGCCTTCGTGAACCACAACATAGCGAGAAAAAGTACGAGTGGAGAGGGAGACGATAAGTCATTTATGAGACGTGAATTATGAATTAGCATCATGGAAATGCACAACATCATCTGCACTGTGAGGATGGTTAGTCCAAACAAAATGGATAAATTACACTTTGATTGAGTTTATTAGAAAGGCCAGATCTAATTTACGCAGCCATTCGTTGCCATTTCCCTGATGGTGCTTTGGGTTCAAGGCTATGATTAGCATGCATGCTGGAAGTATGGCACAGACACACAGGCATCCTCATTCCGGGCGACTCACTTCAAAGTATGGCCATTACAATATTATGATAATACGCTTCACTTTTTACGATACAGTAAAGATTTAATAGAGTTGCATTAGGTTTATGAGAACAATGAAAGACTGAGGACCATCTTTGCTATTCTTCTTTAGTGGTGCGATAACGGAGGCGACGGCGGCGCTGGACAGAGACTTTGTCCAGAATCCAGAGATTGGATTTTACAGAACATCTGGAGACTCTGGTCACTTCACCATTTCTGAGCAAAATGTTATTTATTCACTATGATGTAATTCCAAGCAGACGTACTGCACTCTTGAGTTTTTCTCTTCACGGTAAATGTATATATTTATCTTAATCGTATTCCTTGCTTTCTATTCATGAGCCTTATTTAATTCTGTAGGAGTGGATTTACGCACACCAGTTCCCCCCCCCCCCACGGGATAAACAAAGCAGCCTGATCCAGATGTACTGTACGTGCTTAATGATGTAGATAACTATATAACGGTGAGCATGAATGATTGTGTGAGTAAAGGAATTAGTGCAAAATAATTAATAGAAGGTTAATATCATTTATTGACAAAACAAAATCGTACTGTACTTGTAATTCACGCTGGCATTTGAAAAGCTACTTATTAAACAGACCAGGTCGCAAAGATGGAAATGGTGTATGTTTAAATATGCTCTTTGGATTTATTCTGTTGTATAATTGTGTAACTTAAGCTGTTTTTTTTTTTTAGTTTTGGCCACGTCTCTCTTGATTAAGATATTTCAATCTCAAGGGGACGTCGTTGTTAATAAAGGTCAACTTTCCTCCAGTGTTTGGACAAATCTGACCAAATTTACTACTTTCCTGAAGCATAAATACAGTTTTCCTCATTATATCCTCCACACTAAGAATTTGGACAAACATGTGTATATATATATATATATATATATATATATATATATATATATATATATATATATATATATATATATAACTATATATATATATACATATATATATACATATATATATATATATATATATATATATATATATATATATATATATATATAGATATATATAGATATATATATATCTATGCTAGGATGGTCCAGTAGGAGCCTGGTTTGCAAAAGCTCAATATGTTGCCAGTCAAATTGTGAATTTTCTGGGCTTTGACAAACAGCTGTTCACACGCCAATGGTTGACGTCGCTACCAGTTGCCATTTTGCCCTCGTGGTTCAAAAAAAGTATAAACCAAATGTAGGGATGATTTATGGTGTTTGTGTTAAAATAACCAGTGTATCTCCTGGGTTCAGGGAACACTGGCAACGGCTAAATACATGAAATAAATGCTCAAAAAAAGGTGAAATGAAGGGCGAAATAAAGAGTTGTTTTGGCAATTTAACTAGTCATCCATAATTTATATATATCTATATCTATATATATATATGTACATATATTACAGCTAGTCTGGCTTACACAAGACCCCATCTCAATCTCATTTGAGATTCTGGAAAGGGTGTAGTCCCCTCCTACTTCTAAGAGGTGTGACCTCTGGATGATTAAAATAGAAAATGGAAAATGCATCAACGAACGTGCTTGTTGTAGTTTTCTACGGTTAATGGCTATCTAGTAGAGCACTAAGGTAAAGAAAACACTTGGTGACATTTGATCAGAAAACCCCCCAAAAACTACAGTCTAACCAAGGAAACACTGCACCATTGACTTTAGACCAGGTTTTTGTTGGTCTTCTACTGCTTTAAGATCGTAAAGGCGCCAATAATGCGCCACAACTCATTTTAGATAACCCATATCAGATACTGATAGACTCTGTATGATGATGAGGCAAACCATGCAACCACGCCTTATTATTATTATTATTATTATAATAGCAGAGGGGCTCTTATTGGTTCCCCTCTTTTCAGAGATTCTGTCCTTGCCAAATGTGTCTGCAGAGCGAAACCAAATCGCTGGCAGATTTTGGCTGAGTTCACGCGGGCGATATTTCAGCCTCTTTGGCGTGTGTTTGATTCCAGTGGGCCGAGGGTAAAACATAAAGGCCTGGCACTATCTCTACAGCCCATGGTTCACTTGGAAGTTATCCTTACCTTGATACACAGCGGTGCCAGCTACAGGCTCATATCACCCCGTTGCTTGAGCAGGTGCTTTACTGCTGTGGGAGAGTTGGCACTCACCCCAAGATCTAGACAGGAGAAGAAAGAAGGAGGGAGGGAGGGGGAGAGAGAGAGAGAGAGAGAGGACAGGGAGAGATTCTGTCATGCACTGGGTCAGAGAAACGCCTGACTATAATCATCCTTGATGGTATAATCATAGCTCAGTCAAACTCCACTCCGGGCTCATATATCCCCCCTCGCTCATGACTATGACTGCACAGCCCTGCATCGCTCTCTCTCCCCCTCTCTCTCCCCCTCTCTCTCTGATATGAGTGAAACTGGCAATCTGACTTTGGAGAGCCAAGTCTCAACTTTCATCTGAGGAGTCTTTATCATCTGAAGAGTCTCTTTTTTCAGGCTAATCTATGAGCGCTTTTCCCCAATTTAATCTGCGCCTGTGTATGAAGACTGTCCCACTGGGGCCGCCGTACACTCGAAGATTAATGAACCCAATTTGCAAAAGTGACCTTTTGGCTGCCAAAGCACTGCCACTGCAAAGCCTCTTAATGCCCGCTTTAAAAAAAAATGTTGTTATAGAGAATAAGTCCTCAGATAGGCGAGCAAGGAAAATAACCAGACATTAACGGAGGAGTCGGGATTAAAGTCGAGCCGACGTGGCCGCCGCACTCGGCCTCGGAGGACGAGTTTAACAGCGGCATCAGAAAATGAGATCGTAACGACCAAAACCCTGTTAGCGTTTTCATAATGACACACAACAAACAAGCACCATTAGTCCACGAAGCAGCAGCAGGAGATCCTTACAATGAAAGGAACAAACATAGCGTTGTAATGGACGCGCGTGTGTGAAGTGATTAAGCGCTCATCAGATTGCCTGCTCTCTTTCTAACGCGCGCAGTTCTCTTGGAGGAGCTCTTCAACGCGGAAACTGACAAACGACTCGTCGGGTGATTTGATGACACTCGCGCCGGCGCTCTTGATGGAAAGTGAAGCGCCGTCATGAACCCATTAGGATTCCGTGTGCGTCGTCAGCCTCTAAAAAGGTTTCTGTGACTCTTCTTTACCAACATGAAGTGACAAAAACGCTCTTTAATTAAATGGAAGCCATTGCGGAGAAGACACGGCCAGTTCCATTATTTATTCAACGTCTAATTTGATTTCATCCGGGCCTACAGACTAATATACCCCCTCCCCAAAAAAAAACTGTTAACTGTGAGTTTTTCCAAAAAATACTGTTTAAATGTTCTCGGCTTGATTTATCCACAGGATACAGATGGAAGAATTTAATGAATTGTTTTTTTTCTCCACTTTGTTTAGACGTTTCTCCAATGTGTGAACGTGGGAGTGTGAAGTCCCATTCAGACCTAGAATTAACATCTGTCCTCTGTGACCTGATTACTACGACTGTTCACACCCGGCATCCAAATGCATCATGGGTTAGACTTTTGTTACTCAAGGGTTATCGGTTCAAATCCAAGGACAAGCCATGGGCTGTGGTGCCCCTGAGCAAGGTAACCAAACCCCGCCATTGCTCCCCAGGTGCAGATAAGTGCTACGTTTTAATTTTCTCTCAAGACATCACACACACGCTTATAATCCAAAATAATCTCAATTTTGAGATGTAATAAAAAACAAAAGTTGTGTTCAGGACATCTATCACTACAGCCAGACTGTACATCAGACATTTTTACTGTAGAGTTGTTTTGGAATTTCAAATTAAAAGTATCATCTTTGCACTTTTTAATCAAACAGTCTCAACTTTGAGACAAATTTGCTTGACAAAAACAAAAGACTATTTTTACCGACTTTTTTTCTCATAAATCCAATACTTTTTTTCTCGTAGATTTGCTACTTTTAATCTGATAAATGTGCGACTTTTTTTTCGTAGATTTGTGACTTTTAATCTCATAAATCTGCAACTGTTTTCTCAGATCTACGACTTTTAATCTCATAAATCTGCAATTTTTAATCTCATAAATCCGCGACTTTATTTTCTCGTAGATTTGCCACTTTTAATCTCATAAATCTGCAATTGTTTTCTCAGATTTACGACTTTTAATCTCATAAATCTGCAACTTTATTTTCTTAGATTTGTTACTTTTAATCTCATAAATGACTTTATTTTCTAGATTTGCCACTTTTAATCTCATAAATCTGCAACTGTTTTCTCAGATTTACTTTAATCTCATAAATCTGCAACTTTATTTTCTCGTAGATTTGTTACTTTTAATCTCATAAATCTGCCACTTTTTTCTCGTAGATTTGCCCCTTTTAATCTCATAAATCTGCAACTGTTTTCTCAGATTTACTTTTAATCTCATAAATCTGCAACTTTATTTTCTCGTAGATTTGCCACTTTTAATCTCATAAATCTGCAACTTTTTTCTCGTAGATTTGCGACTTTTAATCTCATAAATCTGCAACTTTATTTTCTTGTAGATTTGCCACTTTCAGTCTGATAAATCTGCCACTTTTAATCTCATAAATCTACAACTTTTCTCTTGAAATCTTACCCCCATACCCTACTTGGCTCTAATATGCCGTGGTATAGTAATCTAACATATGGAACATGTAATTCTTTAAATTTACAAACCAGACCCATAGCTGAGTTCAGCCATTTGAATTAAACTAATTGCTGGCACTCGGCCTAGATAAGAAAATAATATAGACAAATGGATTGTGCAAAGAAAGAGAAGTGGGAGGCGGTAATGTCACATCTCTGCTGCCAACTGCTGCAATACAGTAAAAAAAAGGAAGAAAAAGGACAATGTACGGAGTGGATAGCAGACAAAATCAGTCACTATCATCTCTTTGTGACTTTGGGACTGTTTTTATTCTTCATTCTCTGCTCATCTGTACCACAAAAGCACCATATTTGAGACACAACTGCTCTACCTTTAGCTTTTGATGGTGTAACTTAAGAACATAATGTAGATATTGCGACTTCCTGAGCGTTTTTGCACAAATGAAGACAGTAAAGGCACTTCGAGGAGCCATTTCAACCGCGAGCATCTGGCGTTTCGGTTTCGCTCGAAGGCTTGTGACAGGCAGTCCCGAGCTCCTCCTCCTTCCTCCGCGTCCCGCGAGCCGCCGGCCGCTCTCGCCGAGGAGACGCGACACATCACATGAGCTTTTAGAGGTATTGTAAGTGCACTAAAATATAATTAAGCTATGAAGTGCAGGCCCTAATTCTTGAGTCACGTCTTGAATTCCCTCCCAGTTTTATTCTGTTAAGATGAATTAAAAACGCATTTAAATGGAGTGCGGGGAGCAGCGGGGAGCCTCGCCCCGACTCCAAATTATGACACACTTGTAATTTACCAATTCCTTTCTCTGATGGCAGAGTTAAAAAGGGACAGTGGATGGCTTTGTCATTGGCCCTGACATTGGCAGAGCGAGAGATTGATTATAGCTTCATTCATTTGACACAAATGTATATTTTTAGAGCAAATGGGCGAAACTCTGGATCTGTCAGGAATATAGATGAGAGAACTTTTGCAGAGACAGTCGCACTGACAGGGGAGTATTTTTATGCCTCTCAGTAACATACAGTTCTTTTAGCTTATGGATGTGTGTCGTGTCTGTGCATACACTTTGTGTGTGTGTGTGTGTGGGGATAGTTGCATGAACAGCCAAAATCTTATCACTGAGGAAATACATTCTGTTATATTACTAAACCCCCGAGTCCACAGGCTGAATCCTGTCGGAGATATTATCATTCCGTGTGCGGCGTTTCCTTTGCCTTTTTTTTACCCCCCACTTTTTTTTCCTTTAGTTTTTCGAAAACGCAAACATCTTGTAAAATCCCTTTAATCAAATTAAAACTCAGTCAAGAGAGCTAATCGTCTGAATTTGTTTCACAGCAGTGTACAAACTGCCGTTCATGCGGTCACAATTATAATCTAGGGAAAAAGGAAGTGATTGTGAGGCTAATCAGTAATCACTGTGCTTATTTTTTTTAACTCCCCACACACAAATAACTTAATTTGAGAAGGAAATGAAAGATGGCAATGCTCTTTCACTTGAGTTAAAAGTGATGCTAAATATTTATATGTATACAAATGCAGCCAATAGTGTTAAAATCATTGGAGAGCATTGGTTGCCAGGAAGTTTCTGAAAGATGTTGTTTGTTTTTTTTTGTTATTATAACAGTCTTTGGCTGAAGCTGATTTTCTTCCCTGTCCAGGAGACAATTAGCGACATCCGCGTCTCAAACACATTTCCAATCTTCTCTGATTGAAACATGTGGAGGTTTTTAGGTTCAGTAGTTATCCAATCCTCTCCTGTGAGTTGTGTTTCTTTTGCATAATTTGACATTACAAATTGTGAATATACTGACTGTACAATTGTTATCAGTAGAAGTTGTTTTAATTACAGTCCTTTTTTTTTTTTTTACCCACTTCCTGTTCCTGGGTTTTGTTCATTTAAACCACGCCCACATCCTGTACCTGGTTTGACCTGCCTGTACCCAGCTACCTCAGTTTGTCCCTGCCACACCGTGTTTGTCTCCCATGTTCTCTTGTGTTCCCGCTGGTGTTTTGCTTCTCAATCTTTGACCTGGTGAGTTTGATTTTCTTGGTTTTTGGACGTTTGCCTGATTTGTGCTTGTCTGGATTTGTTTGCCTGGCTTTGACTGCTTTGCTGGATTTGACTTCACAGAGTTTGTGTCTGGCTTGTGCGTGAAAGATTAAATATCTGTGAATAGCTCAGATGAAGAACTGTATTGTTGTTTCCATTGTGTTTTTTGTAGTTGTAGTGATTTGTTTGGTTTAATATCCTTTGCTCCCCACTTCCTGTTCCTGGTCTTCATTAGTTTTCCCGCCATTACCTAACCACGCCCACCTGTTGTTTTCCCCCCATGTCAACCTGTGTTCATGTACTCCAGATTGTCGTTGTTTCCTCTCTTGTGTTTTGCTTCTTGACCTTTGACCTGGTGGTTATTTTCTGGTGTTTGGATTTTGGTTTCGACTGCTTTGCTGTGTATAACTTTGCCTGTTTATTGGAATTATTATTTAGATTTGTTGTTTCCTTAATCTCTGCTGCCATGACTGTATGATATCTTTCATAACTACGGTAAAGTTCTGTCCTAATGTACCTTTTTACGGGTCTTTGGGTTGATAGTTTCCCACTTTTGGATACATTAGACAACACATGTTGAGTATTAGTGCTTTTCAGTCGGGACTTTGCAGTGTTTGATTGTATTGTGCAAGTAGCATAATGTGTTTTTTTACCCCCTTTTTTTTCTTTTTTAACTGGACAAGAGCAGTCTGTTGAGAGCGTGGTCACTGGGTGAGGACACTGACATGCCCCCTCCTCTCCTCAATCACACAGCGTGCTCGCAGGAGCTGAAGCCGTCGCCTAGCAACCGGCAGAAAGTTTAGGGAAATTCTTGTGTGTGTGGTCATGCTCTCTCAAAGCAGAAGAGGACCCAAAATTGGTTAACTGGAATGACGGGGCCACGCTTTTGAGTCTTCATGACAGATACAGTTTGATGCAAGAGTGAATACTGTGCATCTCAGCCGCCACTGATCGGCATTTGCAAGGAAATATTCTGCCTTGGGAGGTTAACACGGACTGCGCTCTGCTTATTGTTTAAGAATTCAGCATCTGTCTCTCGATGAGAAAAGCTCAAAACTAATTAATGCCATCTGAGAATAGCGTGCAAAAATGCTCCCGTGTCCTCACAGTGTGGGACTTGTTCACAGCGGGGAGGGGGGGGACAGACAGAAAGAAAATTAATTTGAGACAGGAGCAGGCAGTGAAAAAGAAAGGGAGGAGCTTGAGTGAGAGAGTCCAGGGAAGCAGTTCAGTCGGGCCCAGGCAAGGTCTCACTGGGTTCCCCTCTCAATTCTCTGTTTACACACAGAAATTTCGGACAATTTCACAGCTCGCTTTTCAGCGGCCATTGAAAAGGGACAGATTCCTTCCTGGTTACTCACCCTCTATCCAGTGAGAGTGGTTGCTATCATGGGAAAATCCAAACCTTTGGCATCCCCAGTGGGGTTACCTCTCTGCGTCGCGCTATAGCCTCAGTGCAAATAGCGGCCCCGCGTAATGCCTGTGAAATCTGTGTGCGCGTGAGGTTCAGAGCACACTGCCGGGATTAAACCAAACAGGACCCCTCATTCAGGAGGGTCCACTCCGCAGTGCCGGCTCTGTTTGCATTCATGCGGTTCTTTCAGCAAGGTCCAGTGGGCGCGTCTCACTCTGTTTGCCGTGCAATGGCGAATGTATGCGACATTGTCCCTCGTATGTGGGCTGACCCTGCCCAGATGCCACGGCCACAAAACCTCTTCTTCTTAATCAGACTAGAGCGCCCAGAGGGCAAAGTGGCATGCCGCCATCCGTGCCCAGTGCGATGAGAGATGGACGGAGAGGAGGTTAATGGACGGATATTAATGAGCTTGACGGAATGGAGGAAAAAAAAAAAAAACTCAATGTGCCCAGCACCATATTTCAGAGAGATGGCCTCACAGCAGGAGTTTCTCTCTGTTCTTCTTCTTTGTCATCTTTGGGAATTTTAAATAAAGTGCCAGAGCTTTGCCATTTGTTTTTGCATCGAAGAAAAGCACATTTTCAAAACAAAGACACCTCAGGAAGTTAGCAAACCAAAGATAGTAGTCAGTGTTTTTCACATTTTCATATATCTGTACTTTACTTCGTTATTTATATTTCTGATAATTATTACTTTCACTCCACTACATTTCCTTTAACCATATTCGTTACTACAAAATAAAAGTTGAGTTGGTGAAGTAATGCCTGTTTGTTGTCGCTAGTTGTTTTTAGCGGCACCAGCGGTTAGCCGCTCAGCTGTTAGCCGCAGATTTCGGCTCCAAGTGGACTTAAAGTAACACCAGTGGCTCGAGGTTTACCGTGTCCGATACCGAGGCCCTGGTCTCCGGGTTTCTGTTATACACTCCGGACGTCGGGTTTCATCTCTCAGCTGAGCGGCCAACCGTTGAACTAGCAAACTCACGCAAGATAAACCGCAGATTTTACTTTTGATACTTGAGTATAAGTACAGTAAATGTCAGATACTTCAAGACTTTTAATCGCTTTCAAGTACTTAATACAAGACTGGTAGTAGGTGCGGGAGCAGGTGCAGTCGCTCACAAGTGAACAGTCGACGATGAGTGTTCTTGTTATGCTAACGATAGCTCCAGTGCATCATGGAGCCATATTTTAGACACAGTCAACAGCAGAGTGGAGAGAAACTGTTCTTTATTCTTTACTACAACTTGTTTTTTCCACAAGGAGAATGTTTGAAGAGGAACATCTCTGCAGGTACTTGCCTAAACCTGCTCTCTGCTCTCAGTCCCTCGTATATAAAACCTATGGGGTCTCTGTATACGTTGCCTCAGGGGTCTCATTACACCGCCACCTTAACACACACACACACACTGAGAACAGACCCATATAGAGTTATGACACACTCAGCCGGTGTAAGCTGAACTATTAGAACAACATTAGAGCTCGAGCACAAAGGCGACCACAGACACGGTGACTCTCTGCACTCGGGACAAGGTCATAGAGAATGTGAGCGCAAGCAATTTTCGACTCATAGCATGTTTTGTATCGTCATTCTTAACACCTGACATATGTTATCAGGTGAAGTTAAAGAAGACAACTGGACGAACGTATTGAAGTGAAGATGGAGACGCGTTTTTGACGGCGGAGTAAAAATAGCCGGTTTTTTGGATGCAGAAACGCGTTCGCAGAGGTTTTATGATTCATTTGCATTGCTGTGTGTAAAACCGCGGCGGCGAACCAGGTGTTGCCTGTGTTCTGTTGTTGTGAACACGCTCAGAGTCGGTGGGTCATATGTATGCAGTCAGAGTGAGCACTTGGAGACTATCTGAGGCGAGTATATCGATCGCACTCGGCATCAAACACAAGAAGGCAGCTGGAAGACTGTGATAGGGTCCAGCGCCGCCGTAGCCCGCTAGTGTACTTCATACCATATTCTGCTTTGTTTGTGCACTTCCCTCCAGCGCCACCCACCCACCCCTTCTTCTCTCTCAGCAGTGACCACTCCGAAAGCACTGGAGATGGGCAGACAGGGGGGGGGAGGAGCGTCTGTAGGGCATTGTGCTTCCTACATTCCCACACAAAAACACATATTCACTCACTAACACACTCAGTGATGGTTGGCCCCTCGCCAGCACCTCCCTCGGGTTGAAAAGAGAGGACGTGTCGTGCAGTCGTACAGAAGGAGCGCGTCTGTCTGAGGGGACAGCAGAGAAAGTTTGCAGTGCTGCACAAGCGTGGGACAGTCCACCATCCTGCTCCTTTATTTATTCATTATTATGTGTTTTACGGCTTGATTAGTGGAGCCCGGAGCCTTTCTTCCTTTCGCGCTCAGTTTTATGGCGTTTTTTTTAATTAGGGCCGTCAAACTATTCTTCAATCTTTAATCATAATTAATTGCGTTTTCGTACAAAGCGCTCACACGCGTTCCAACTTTCAGTTGGCGAGAGATTTCTCTGGGAGTGACTGCTCGTGTGCGGTCACATTTATGACTTATCGCAGTCTTATCACACTTTTGAAACTTTCCGAACTGTTTTGAAGTCCATGCTCGCGACATAAAGCAAGTTTTTCCTGTTTGTACAGATTGGGGAATCAAATGAATGCAGTGTTAGGAATGTACCTAATAAACTCGACTGTTGGATTAATTTGATCATTTCAAATCTAAAGAAGTGCAATTACTGTAGGTAATGAACTGTCTATTTCCGAAATGTTAATGCGACGCCTTTGTGCAAATTTATAATTCTCACCGTCTCAGCAGAACTTGATTATTTTCAGTTTCTGTCTAATGTCTGTCAACCTCATGATTTATATTCGGGCTGAGCGAGTGCAGCAGCGTTTTTAATGACCTCCCCTGTTATTTGTCTTATCTCTATCCTCATGTAGATGTGGCATGCTCTGCTGGCACGACATTGACTGGACTGCGATCAGCCTGTTTGACCCACGCGAACAGTATAAAGCTGTTGGCATGGCCGCATGCCGAACACCTCGGTAATAAATCTGGCAAACAACAGAGCAAGTCCCCCCCCCTCCTCCACCGCCCAGCCTCAGCCCTGCTTAGCCAATGCTCAGCGTTACATGTTTGGCCACCTGGCTACGTCCACCTCGCCCCACAGAGCGTGTTGTCATGCTTTGGGGGAGTGACAGGAAGTAGAAGAAAGGCCAAAGGGCGAGACAAGTTACACGAAGACCACGAAATAAGCACATGTCGCTGCCGCAGCAGAAAACAAGGACGGGTGGGGGGACATATTGATGCAGAATGGTCAGAAGAGAGAGTGGCCACAGATGAGGTGGCGAGTGAGTCAGATTTGTTGTGACTAAGCAAAAACGAGTTCTGTCATCCTTAAAGGTACAGTGTGCGATATTTGGGAGGGTTTATTAGCAGTAATTAAGTTCACTGGTCCAGTATACAATGTCTTTTTTGTTGGTTGCTAAAAGAAGAACTCTGTTTTGAATGTCAATCTATTGGCACTTTTCCACGATACAGTTCCACCGCAGCTCGGTTCGACTCCACTTTGCTTTTCCATTAGGGAAAGTACCTGCTCTGGCGAGGTTCCACTCGAGCTGAGCCGATACTAAAATTAGTTAGAAAGATTTTTAAAAAATCCAGAAAACCTGCGTTAATCTCCAACATTAAGCAAAGGAAATGTCTAAAACGATTCGGTGAACAAATCTTTGAATCAACTGATTCTATTGATTCATTATACTGAAAACAACTGTTCGTATTTGCTTATACAGCCGAGCTATGACGACCCCGCCCATGTTGAGGAGGTTCTATAATAATGGAAAACGACGTACCTGGTACCCAAACCGTGAGCTAACCTGTGCCGAGCCAATTCGTGCTAGAACTGTATAGTGGGAACGCGCCATATGTGGAAATTAGCCGACTTCGCACTTGATTTATTACATCGATAAGGTTAGGGTAAGGGTAAGGGTTAGGGTAACCCTTACCTTGAGGAGTTAATGGTCTCAATAGATGGTTTCTTGTCTCCTTCAGTAGAACATGATGTACATTTTGTTATGACGTACAGAGAAAAATAAATGATGAAACACAGCACTTGAGTTGACACCACGTGATTCATAGCTAGTATTCACATTTTGAGGACCACCACAGCAAAGGCTCTGTCTCCATGGTGTTTTAACCTCAATCCAGAAGCAGGTTTTTTTTTTCTGCAGACCTCAGTGATCGTGCTGCTGAGTATGGATTTGAAAGATCACAGAGTTTACATGGAACGAGACAATGTAAAAATAAAAAATAAAATAGAAAGCAAGACTTTGTCCCGTAGGTTCCTGGTTGCAGGTTAAAACAACTGAAATCACAAATCTCAAGGCCGTATAATGGGAGTTTGTTTTGAAGATGACATTCACATTTGATGTATGGTCTATGGGCCTGACCAAGATTTACACCCAGTCAGCAATACCAGAAATTAAAACTGCACGTCCACAATATAACAGAAGACCACTACATCTGGGATCTCTGAGGATGTGGACCGCGACCTCTCTCATTTCAAAGAGCATAGAAACAAAGAAATCTGTATTGTTTTATGTTGTTATACAAGTATATCTCCGTACAGGAGGAGAGCTATTATTGTACAGAAAGATAAAATAAAGAGGGTAGCTCTTTAGGAGAGATAAAGAGACATGGCTGGCATCACCTCCGGGGAGGCATTTTAGTGTAAAGTGGCTCGAGAAGTCTTTAATTTATTATTGATCTCCAGGTTCCACCGAACTCGCCCTTTTGTTGGGCAATTACTGTCCCTCAAAGTGTCTTTTGTCATTTTCAAAGACGTGTGGTGTTTTGGTTCATTTGTGGAGGAGATTATCGGGCGCGAGAAGGACTGGCAAATGTGTAGTTTAATTAAATGCTTCTACTTAACAACCGGACAATAAGGGCTCGGTCATTTTGTAACGATAATTTGCAACACTGCTGTACTTGTGGTCATTAAAAATTGAACAAGGTACTTTTGTTTGCCTTTGTTAAAAAGAAAAAAAAAAGGATGCTCTTGTCTCGTTCAATACGAGAGTGATGCGTCCACATAACATTTAGCATTCAGCACCCATATGTTCTAGATCATGGTTGTTTAAATTAAAATTCAGAGAGGTACAGAGACAGTGAGAGAGGGAATGTCCTGAAGCGAAGACTTGGTACTTCATTGTGTCTTGGCAGTACAGTATAAATCCTGCTTTATCCTGTGACGGAATCGTTGTATCGTGATATTATTGGTATCGTGCACCTTGTATTTGTACCCATAGTTTTTATTTTGCTGTCGCAAGTCGGAGGCGTCCTTTGACATGAAAAACAGAAAACCTGAAATTAAAACATCCCCATTCCCACTGAACTGGTGAGGTTATAAACAAGGGTGGGAATTCTTTTTAAATCTTAAATTTAATGAGCTTCATTTTAGGTGAAAATCTGAATCAATGTGTCTCACTTTCCTGTGACAAAACACGTTTAAAAAGCAGCTCCGGTTAGAATACAAACGCGGCAATCGTCAGTGATTTATCGGCTATAGGTCCCAGTCCAGATTGTCCAGTATGGGGCAGATCTGGACTGCAGTCCACCTTTTAGTGACCTAGAGCTCCAGATAAAGATATTCTGGAACTGTGTATGTATGCAACGTTGTGCCCTAAACTTTCCATTCACCCTGAACACATCCACACGTACAGTGTCAGACCAGGTGAAGCACATATTTAACATGCCTGACCTGCTTGTGGTTGTGGTCACCGGTGTCTCAAAAGCCTATTAGCTGCATATTAACTTTGTTGCACAGCTTGTGTTCTTGTAACCGTTATTGCTTTTTATCACGCGTAATTTTCCTTGACGCGTCTTAACAAGCGACAAAAACGAGGTTTTCCCGGGGCCACAACAAAGACTCAAGACCTTTAATACCACTGTCTCACTGCAGCAAAGCACACATGGAAATCAGGAGGAGAAAAATGAAAAGGAACATCTTAATGATGTCGTCATTTTGATGATTCTACAAAGCCTTTGTATCTTTACATCAAAGTGCCAACGTTTTCATTGTCTACGTCGCCAATTCTGACCTGGCGAGTGTATCTGTTGTCAGTGCGCGTCTGTATGAGTGACAAGAGACGCCGCGGTGAAGATCAGCGTTAATGTCGTGAGCGTACAGCAGGTCAGGTGATGTCAGCTGAGGAGGCGGGGTTTACAGTCATTCATGCTTTCTCAGGAATGTGGCCACATACTGTACGTCTTCAAAAACACCTCGAAATGTGGATTTTGTGACATGTGGAAACATCCAGGACAAATCGGGAGCGTTAAGACCTGTGAGCGTTTTTTTTTTCCGACGCTGATTCTGATCAGGTTTTTACAGATCCATTTGGACTTGGACGTTAATTGAGAGCTGGTTAAAGGATCATGTGGAAAGTCTTCTCTCGCATTCGGGAATTTGAGAGCCACATCTCCTTGCAATCAGAATAATATTTGCACCGTAGCGCCAGAAAAATACATTTGGGACAGAAACAGGCTCAAGTTGACCATTTTGTTCATTTTTTTCATGGGCGTGGCCTTTAACTGTAGAAATCCAAGTGGTAGACTAGACTAGACTGTTGGCACTTTTCCACTATGCTCGCCTTGCCTCGCCTCGCCTTGTGCCTCGGCACGGCACAGTTTAGGTTAGTTTTCCACTACAAAATAGTACCTACTCAACGTGGGCGGAGTCATCACTGCACGGCTGCATGAAAGTATGGACTCGATTTTTTTTTTAACTTTATTAATCCCCTTAGGGAAATTATTCTCTGCATTTTCACCCATCCTAGAATTAGGAGCAGTGGGCTGCCACACTGAGCAGCGCCGGGGGAGCAATGGGGGTTGGGTAACTTGCTCGGCTGCCAGTGCTGCAGTCTGAACCAGGCCTGAGCGTGATCTGAACATGATTGGCTCACTCAGGATGGATGATAAAGCCAGGACTCGACATGGTCTTGGTATGGCAACTACAGTTCAGATCAATTTGTGTTTGCAGATTTGAAGGGGCACAAATCTCCTCGACAAAAGTCAGGCTGTACCCACCTGACAACACGCTCCTGCCAAACTTCCACCCTTGCGTCTTGTGTTGGATATTACTCTCCGCTTTGGCACTGAATGGTGGCACCGGACACAAATCATGAGGTGCAGTCTTCCAGGGTGAACATAATTCCTAAAATAAAAAAGCATATTGAGTGTCTTTGGATTTATCCTCTTTGGATACACTGCCAGACCCCTGCTGGAGATATACAGTAGTCTATAATGTATTCAATGTGCTGTATCGCTCATTGCAGTGTCAGCAAAGCTTCATTAGCAAGAGTAGATTATACCGCCAGACTGACGGTAAACAGCACTATTGTCAGGGGAAGCATCAGCCTCATTACAGCGGAAGAACCTCCTCGTACTCTGACTTTAACATTACACTCAGGTTACGTCGTTGCCTCTGTTGAACACACTGCTGCATTACATGTGATTAATATGAAATGCATGTGTGTATACATGAGACGTTTCACATGCCGCAATTACAATGAACGGCTTCTCCCTCGCCCTTGTACAAACACACGGCTCTAATGAACACACCCCTCTGTTTTAAAATGCCGTATGTGACATGCATTATACATGGCCCGGAATGAACGTGACCGAATTGGCGCCAACGCGCTTTGATCTACATGAAAGATCCGCGAGACCTCATTATTCATCATCTCTGTCGTGTTCCTGCGATGTCGGACCGCGTTCTGACTGCCACACGCTGCTCTGAGCCCCCCGTGTGTGCGGGGAGGCGTGTTTTTGGAGGTCAGAGCGCGTACAGTGGGAACTCTCACGCGCGGGCGGGCGGGCGGGCGCCGCAGAGTGAACCAGTTGGCCAGGTTAGCCGTTAGCGAGCTGTGTCGCCGTGAGCCAAGAATGGAGGCAATGCCGGAGAGAGCGAGGGAACACGTGTGCGCATCCTTGTGTTTGAGTTGTGAGAGGCGGGACGGAGACGTTGGACATCGCCGCGTGTCAGAATATGATAGTTGTGCGGTGAAAAGGGAGCAGGAGGTTCAAGCGGAGAGGCTAATGGGGGCTAATGGGGCAAATGAAATGCTATATATGATAACTGCTGCATTTTCAATGTTCTCTCTACATATATATATATCTCTCCCCCCCCCCTTTGCATGGTTAGTGGTTGTAGTTAGGTTCAAGGTTAGACATTTTCTGGACATTAGTGTAAGCTAATGTAATGTTCCCCTGAATGGAAAGAGAGGGAGAGAGGAGCCCAGAGAGAAGGAGATGGATGACTGATGCCAGGAACTGTAGAGGATGGAGTGGTACTAAGGCTGGAGATCTCCCTGTGGACATGATGAATCCTTCACAGTTCTGAGAGCTTCATGAAACATTTATGATTGACGTCATGTCTTTACGTCGCTCTGTGAGCATCTCTTGTTTCTTCTTGTTTTAGCTCTGTGTCTTCCTCTACGATACACGTCGCTTTGTACCAAAATTAGCACGTAAATGCAGGCTTTAAAAAAATAAATAACAACGTTCCTTTCCCCATTAGTAGTCTCCCCCTCGGTGAGTCATAGTTGATGTCACGGTTGCGTCGGAAACCCGTCAGAATGGGGGAAACACCATGGAGACAGTGTTCTGTGGTGCGTCCACTTTTTTAAAAAAAAACTTTCACTCACTTTAGTCGCTCTCTCTGCGCTCGATAAGGCGGTGGAATGAATTCACATTGCCGCTGTTCACGTCACCGCGCCGAGCCAGAAACAGCGCAGCCTCTGCCAAAAATAAAATTGAACAAATTAGTGTGTTCATGCAGGTGTCATGTTCCTGTCGCTGCCAAATAAAAATCCTACGTCTGTTGCAAAGGCATTTGACCCAGGTGTGAATATAGATTGTAACCATCCCACTGCAGGAAAAACAAAAAAGCCAGGAATAAAGGCAATTAAACATGAATTCCACACTTGTGTTTATCTAACTTTGGGTTTTTCTTCTTTCATATGTATGTATGTATGTATATATATATGTATATATATGTATACATATGTATATGTGTATATATGTGTATGTATATGTATATATGTATATGTGTGTATATATATACACATGTATACATATATATGGATACACATATATATGTATATACATATATACACACACACATATATACATATATATGGATACACACATATATGTGTATATACATATCCACACACATATATGTATGTGTGTAGATATATATATATATATACATGTGTGTATAGTTCTGTGGATTGAATTGGAACTATGGATGTTAATAATTCATATTTGTATTAACCTCAGTGCTCACAAAGTGCAAAGCCTGTAAAATACATATATTCCCTCGTTCTCACTCATACACACACAATTGAAAAATAAAGGAGAAGGGGTCTGGTCTTTGGGATTGAGCGACTTGTTTATTATTTATTTACTATTCAGCAGAATCTGCTTTATGATGTTAGTTTTCACACACACACACATGCACATTTAAGTGCACTGTCAACAAACGGGGGGGTCGGTCTCTCTCCCATCTGCTGAGTGTGCCAGTTTGCCCAAGGCGTTAAGACACCTTCAGATGCCACACACACACACAGACACTCACACATACACACACACAAAGGAAGAAAGTAAAAACCACAATAGCATAACAATGAACACTGGAGCAGACAGCACAACAACAAAGAGGCATAAATTACTCCAGACAGGAGACAATTCTGAGGGAAAATGTAAATGGTCCATAGAGAGAGGGGAGTTCTCTGTGAAATGGAAGCAACCTGTCCTTAAATATTACCTCCTGGGCTGTGGATGCCTGTCAAGTAACCTTTCCTCGTGTAATCCTGTTGCTATGTAGAATTATTTTTAATAAAAAAAGAAAAAGACATTGCTACAAGATGCCACACCCACAAATACTACTAGTGCCGAAACCTCATCAGATGGCACAATCATGTCTTTGGGCTGATGCCACTTCAGGCTGTGATGGTGTTAATTGTGACAGTTTTTTTCTCGGTTTGATCTGTTTCCAGCTCATTTACACTGACACCGTCTCGAGCCCCGGATCCTGTACCAGAGGTCATGGTCCACACTGAACATCTAGCTTCTCATAGAGTGGAACACAGATCAGATCAGAGCAGACGCACCGCGCGTCCATGTGTCCCAGCAGCGGGCGTGTCTCATGTGAGAGACGCGTCGTGTCCTTTTCACGTGTTTCAGAGTAAAAGCACTCTTCGGTTTCCTGAATCTATATCCTCCAAGAAGGTTTCCTTGTGAAGTATTTAAAAGTATTTTACAGTCATTTCCAAAGGTAATACCATAGACCATATATAATGTTTATATATATAAACATTTTCCTGATGAGTTAAAGTTCTCAGTTGCTAGTTTCAGGTCTTCAATTTTGGAAATGATGAGGACACTTGACATGGACCATTTACCTTTACCTCCGTGTTATCTCTATGGACGCTATAGACCCTTCTCACATTGTTCTGGGTGACGGTAGCTCAGTGGTTGAGCTTGTTGTCTTTCCACTTGAAGGTCGTGGGTTAAATTCCCGGCTCTGCTATTCTACATGCTTTCCCCTATGGGCAAGATACTTAACCCCATAAGTGATAGATGCACTGTGTGAAAGTGTGAGTGAACGAGTGAATGGAAAAACCATAGCGTAAAGCAACTTTGAGTCTACTATAAATACAAACCACTTGCCATTTAAGACAATAAAGCACAACAATGACTGACAGCTGGTAGCGTCGCATAGGAGCCTGGTTGCAGGTTGCAAAACTTTCAGTTTCGCCTCATCGTTGGTCTCACAAGAGGAATCCTTGCTCTTACGATCCACCATATTTGACTAGTACTCTCTGAAACTAAGCTAACGACTGCAGAAGATCGATGTGGTCATGTGATGTGGTCATGTGATGTGTTTATAATCGTGTTAGTGTGCAGGCTGATTACTTCAGATTTGCCCGTCTGGACGTCCACGCAACTGTGTTTCCTTGGACGTCGTCTAAATGGGATTGGACAGTCGGTATCAAATTCAGCTCGACTCACTCTGACGGCGGAAATGTGTGTTGCTCTCAGCGTGGTCCCATTATCTTACTTTATGGATTTTCCCTATGATATTGACCCACCCCCTCGTCCCAAAAGCCCTCTTTCTGTCTGATTAGTCCCACCCATTACACTCCATTATAAAATCAATGTCTTTATCCAGGTCTGACTGTTGCGTGCCAGAGACATAAGTATTTTTGAGGCCGTGAATAGATTCGATGTAATCAACGGAGTTGTTGGCGTGCTTTTAAATTCAAACTGCATTTCACTGTACTTTAGATCCGCCCGTGTCCCAGATCTGACAAAGGCTTGGTTTTTGAGTCAGCATAATTATGTTTGATAGCGCTTGGAGGAGACCCAAGGCCTGTATTTCTGATTAAGATCATTTCAACATGAAATTATTCCTTTCATCTAGGTCAGATTCCTCAACAGGGAATGTACATTTTGCCGAAAATGGATGTGATCTTTGAAAGTGAAGTCTTGTGAAGCCTTTCCAGCTGGCTCGTGTGATTTTTTAAATGGTATTATCTAAAACTTTTAAAAACAAATAAGTGTCTTTTTTACAGTTCAATCATTGTCAAGGGAATTCACATAATGCTGATGCAGTATATCAGCTCCACGCGACACACGTTTGTCAGTGTTGTGGTGTTGACACCTTGTGTCGCCCGGAGACATTGCTGCACTGGAAGCGATTGGTTTTAAAGTTAAAGTTAGTTTTTTATTAATCCCCTTAGGGAAAGTATTCCTCTGCATTTTGACCCATCCTAGAATTAGGAGCAGTGGGCTGCCACACTGAGTGGCGCCCGGGGAGCATTGGGGGTTGGGTACCTTGCTCAGGGGTACCCCAGCCCTTTTTGGCCGGGTGGGGATTTGAACCGGCGACCCTCCGGTTACAAGTCAAGTTCCCTTTCCCCTTGGCCACAGGCTGCCCCTATGTTATGTGTTATGTGTATGTTATGCAGAAACAAACAGACGGAGGCAACAACAACAACGACGTGGCTCGAGTAAAGTGTTAGCACACTTTCTACACCAAGTGCCACCTGAGGAAAATATTGAGCTCTAGAAGTAAAACCATTATCACCAACATTCAAAATACAGTGGTGTAAAGAGACCGAGTAAAGGCTACGGACTTTTCACAGGAGGCAGATTTATTCCCAATAAGATCATTTCCTCTCTCATCATCCTCCTCTTCCTCACATGTACTTCACACACTGGTATCGTAAAATTAGATTAAGATAGAGCGAGCGATATGGTGACTCAAAATTGTTATTATTATTATCGTTTGTTTTTATTTTTTTGTCAAAATTGCTCGGCTTCCACTTCCTCCAAGGACCTCCCAGAGGAAGCTTGCGTATCACTCGTGGTACCCGTAACATAGTTTGAGAACCATGGCACACAAACAAGCACTTGGAGTCAGTCAGGGTCTGATAGTTCTGCTTGACACGGCATACAAATAATGTTACCCCACTTGTGTTCATGAAGACCGACCGGAGGCAACAACAACAACAACAACAACAACAACTCCTCACAGGTTACAGCGTGCAGTGCAGCTTTCAAATTATTTAGACTTCTTATAATTTCCCCTAGTCACAGATCTGACAGAGGCTTGTTTTTGACTCAGCATAATTATAACATTGATAACACTTGGACGACACCCAAGGCCTGTATTTGTGATCACGATTAGTTCAGGAAAAACATAATTATTCCTTCAAATCCCTCGACCGGGAATGCGAATTCAGCTGAACTTTGTGTGATCTCTCTCTCTCTCTCTCTCTAAGTCGGTCTGTTAAATCTTTCCAACTTGGTCCCTGATGTGATTTTTTTTTTTTTTTTTTGGCTTAAAAAGTGAATTATACGGTACATTTAAAGCTTAAAGAAATAAATATATATTACTTTTAACTTCAAAATGTAGGTTCCATCCACCCTTGACATTTGAAAGACACTGAGAGTTTATTTTCTGTGCCACGCACAAAGCTCACCAGGTGACACGCCGACAGGGCTTATCAGCTGTTTAACAGGTCACAGACGTCCGGTCGGCTGAGCCCTTTTAGCTGGTGACCGGTGGAACCCCTGACGTGATTTGACTCCTGATACCGACACAAAGATTAAAACACCTGGCCGTGAGCTGGCTACCACTCCCCTGCCAGTGTGTGTGTGTGTGTGTATACAGTTACATATCTGTTCTGCACTGTAGTGCATCTGCATGGCTGCCGGGTCTGTGGTCTCAGGTGTGCGCTAAGCTGTGAGAAGCTCCAGATGAAGAAAAAACAAAGGCATGTTGGCAAAGAGCTGTGAATAATACATGTGCTGTTGAATTATGTCTCAACACAGTTCAGAATAGTTACAATCAAATGAGCTACAGCTAAATTTGTGTATGAGTTTCTTTGATTTTTCAGCATCTTAAATGTGAATATTTTCTAGTTTCTTTGATTTTTCGGCTTCATATATATGAATATTTTTTAGTTTCTTTGATTTTTTCGGCTTCTTAAATGTGAATATTTTCTAGTTTCTTTGATTTTTCTCTTCTTAAATGTGAATATTTTCTAGTTTCTGTGATTTTTCAGCTTCTTAAATGTGAATATTTTCTAGTTTCTTTGATTTTTGACTTCTTAAATGTGAATATTTTCTAGTTTCTTTGATTTTTCTCTTCTTAAATGTGAATATTTTCTAGTTTCTTTGATTTTTCAGCTTCTTAAATGTAAATATTTTCTAGTTTCTTTGATTTTAAAATATATATGAATATTTTTAGTTTCTTTGATTTTTTAAACTTAAATGTGAATATTTTCTAGTTTCTTTGATTTTTCTCTTCTTAAATGTGAATATTTTCTAGTTTCTGTGATTTTGCAGCTTCTTAAATGTGAATGTTTTCTAGTTTCTAACAAATCATTGAAACTGAATCAATTTGTATGAGAACATCATCTTTTCCAGGTTTGATGAATGTTTTCTGACATTTCATGAACCAAACGACTCATTGATTTATGAAGGAAACAGTTCACCGACAAATCACTTATGAAAATGATTGTTTATCGCGTTGTCTTTTGATGTTTTTATCTTTGGTTGATAACCCTATATATACTGTATGTGTATATATATGTGTATATATATGTATGTATATATGTGTGTATATGTGTATGTGTGTGTATATGTATATATATATGTGTATATATGTATGTGTATATATATATATATATATATATATATATATATATATATATATATATATATATATATATATATATATATATATATATATACATACATATATATAGACACAGTACATGTGGGTGGAGGTGTGTTTGTGAGTATGGTAGCGAGCTGCAGGTAATGGTGTGTGACAGTGGAGAAGCTGCCAGTATGGCAAGGACTGGGAGGGTGACCAGCAGCAGAGCAGAGTGAACAGTGAGAGACTCGCACTCAGTCCTGGAAGCATATGCTCATTTAATTTACTTACTGCACTAATGCAATTATTTCCATGGAAATTTACAGCGTCTACGGGCTCGCTGTCTTGAGCGTGTGTGTGTGTGTGTGGGTCTAATTAGCCATGCTTGAGCCACCGCCTGTTAGAGAGGTATCCATGGATTTGTTTGTGTCTGTGTGATACTGTGTCTGCGTGTGCTTTACAGGTTCTGCATTGTACATCTCTGCTGGTGTGTGTCTGTCTGTGTGTGTGTGTGTGTATATACACAACACCATCTGTGGCTGTGGCTGTGGAGCAGAAATCCCTGGTTAGACTCTCGTCCCCATTTCGGAAACAGCTGATCAGTCATCCAACTAGCTGCCTGGCAACTACATCAAAGACAAAGTTGTCTCAGGAGAGGCGGGCATCACACACTCAGACGTGCTGTATCACCTACAACAGCACGTCTGCTTGTACGACATCGACGCGGCTGTAGTGACAGACACAAATGCATCGTGGTGTGGCTTTTATGAGACGGGGAAAGAACACAATGACAGAAGTGGATGTCGCACACTTGAAGACTGTGAACGGCCGCCACGTCTTCGCGTTCCGCCTTCTTCAACTCTCAGAATTAAAACAAGATTGTTGTTTGTAAAGACTGACAGACCTGTGATATTTCACTTCTGCAAGACAAACATTGATGTGATACGCGATACATGGTCCATGATACCAATAATATCACGATACATCGGGACTAACTTGAACCATGCTTGAAAAGCTACAATTGCAGGATTTCTCAATTTATTCACAACATGGAGAACAAAGTGCATAAAGTCCATCTCTTAACGCGTAGCTTTCGGGTCTGTTTACTTTTGAGCGCTTTGATTTATTAGTTTAACCATCGACCATTTGCCCCGGCGTATCAGTTATCGCATTGTACGAGGAAGGACGGCGATACAGCACCAAAACGATATTTTGGCCGACATAAGACACGCAGAAGTGCAGAAGTGCAGAAGGAGATAGTTCAGGGTAAGTGCTCGGACAGAAGATGCTCTTTGGAAGAGTTGGGTCTTCAGGAGCTTCTTGAAGATCGACTGGGACGCCCCCTGTTCTGGTAGCGCTCGGTCGGAGGAACATGAATACAGCTCTAGTCTACCGTAAAGTAAAAAAAGTTCTTGTGTCACTTGCTTTGACTGCACGTTGATCCAATTTTCCATTTTCCTTTTGCTCCACCACCTCCACCGAGTCTGGACCTTCTTAAACCATGTCTTAAGTCGCTCCTCTAACGAGGTGGAGATCTTAGACTTGGATTGAAGGCATTTTTTTTAAGCTCAATTAAAATGAATGTCAATGTGGCTGCGAGTTTGTTTGTTTTTTTGTAATTTGCTCGAGCCAATTCCTTGTGAAGGAGTTAAAATGAAATTGCCGTTCCTCTGAGGTGATACAGTGATTTGTGTAGTTGTGTTGCCGTGTTTCTTGGGTCCCGCAGCCTCCGCGTCGCCTCATGTGAACTCTGTCGGCCGTCCGTTAACGGAAATCCTAATTAGGAAAGCTAGGCCAGTGTGTCAGTGGTGGCTTTCATCCTTTACCAAGCATGGCTGAGTGTGGCTCCACTCCAGCCAGAGACATATTATTAGACCCTTCATTACACCAGCACCTAGCATGCACAAGGGACTCTCCTCGCATAGGCCACAATAATTAAATCTCCCAGACGCTCAGGCTCTTAATAAATCCTGACACGACAGCTTGACCCTTGCATTTCAGAGTGACCCGATAACCCGGAAGCTGCCCTGTGTGTTTGTAATCTTGTGTGTGTGTATGGCACCAAGGCTGGGGGTCTTGCCACTGGGGGAGGGGGCAGACACCTGTCTCCGCTCCAAAGGAAGGTCACTTTCCAGGGGTATGGGAACAACTGTGACTCAGCAGCTCTGGTGCAGAGGGCAACTACATTAGCAATACAAATGAAGCCATGGAGAAAAGAGCAGTCAATCTTCATGTATTTTTTTTCCTACTGCTTCTGTGGAAAGAGAACGTGGATACTGATGCTTATAATCATTTACCCGTACAAATGTGAGCGCTGTTGACGCTTCAGGTGGATGAATCGGGGTCACAGTTGAAGAACATCATGCGGTTATTTGTGCACTTTGAATGATTCCCTGGTTTTCTACAAGGTTGAACTCGGCAGAAAGCTGGATGGATGGATGGATGAAAAGCAGCAAATCACGTGGAGCGTGTTGACATCTGTTAAAAAGGGAAACCTTCCGTGGATTAACAGCAAATGATTAAACCCCATTAGCATATGGATAAACAAGTTAAGCTTAATCAGTACATGTACGGTCTGTGCATGTGTGTGTGTGTGCGCGTGTCCCTCCCTGGTGCTTAAGCCTGGCACCATCTCCTACAAAGCTGTTGATCAGGTACTAGAAGGGAAAAGAATAAAAATCTGCTTTGTCTCACGTTGGAACATAAATGCACTCGTCACCCGACCTGTAATGTTTCCTGAATTTCCACATCACACCTACTCTGTTGCCATCGTGAGTGATGTGGGTGGTACCGTTTAACATTTCATAAAACTGAGCGCTTTCTCATCCGTCTCGGGAACACACGGCAGTGAACGGTGATGAGGTATCGTGTGGCATTTCTCTCCCCAGCAGCAGCAGCAGCAGCATAATCACAGCCTACTCGTCTGAATTAGTGCGGATATGAATGCATATTCACTACTTTAAAAAAACTTTGTGTGAAGGATAATAATTAGCGAATCAAGAATACGTTCTTGATGAGCAAATTAGCTTCATTACAGAATCACCGTCCTACTCTGTTTGATCTATTCTATCCGTGTAGTCCTACGTCGACAGAAGTCTTACCACACATGATAATTAGCCGAGCCACATTAGCATATACAATAACGGTGCCGTGGAAAAAGAAAAATTGGCAAACTGGGTCATGTGAGCTTGTTTTGACCTATATTCAGAAGAAGTGGAACCAACTCTTCCCAAACACTATTCAAATATTTATCAATGCCGCCGGTATATGGGCCTATACTGTACACTATACGCCTCAATCTCTGCCTTGTTCTGAGTGCAGTATGAATTTGTTTTTGTCATTTTAGGCAGTCCACTGTGCCGCGGACAGCCAAGGAAGATTATTTAAAAGTGAGTCCGTGCTTGCATTTTAATTCTGCCAGGCTGCCCCACCCACAGCTGCTGCCCGGGGGCCACGGTGCGAGCGCGAGGGCAGCGGGACAGAATGTCGCAGTGGACGACTGCATGTGAATGTAGGTCGTCCATCCTCGCCTGTCGGGGTGGAGATGGAGTAAATATAGAGACGCTTCCAACTCCTCAGCATGGGCACTTTAGATGACCACAAGTCGGGATGGAAAAGGGCATGAGCTGTGCACATGCACATGGGATGAGAGTGGGAGTGGCATGCAAGCCGGGGGAAATGGAGGCAATTTGGTTCCAGGGCGAGGCATGGGTGGGGCATGTCCTGTGGGTGGGAGGGAACACTTGGGGGGGAACAAGAGTGTGCCAGTGTTTGTGGGAGCCAGCATTAAATACTCTTTCTCACAGATGACGGGGTAAATAGGAAAAGCAAGCTCCCTTCCTCGCAGCAGCTGTGGCTGGAGCACAATGGCGTCCTCTGTTCGCCTGTGGCTGGTGGCGCTCGGTGGCGAGAGTGAAGGTCGCACTCGCGTGGGCACATATCCTTTTGTTTGCTTTACAAATTCAGACTGATGTGGTCACTTCCAGTGCACAGAGCAATGCCACATCGCTCACTGTAATATAGTCGGGTATGAATGGTGTGTGTCTGCACTTTCAGTCTCGCTGTGCGCCCGACTCGTGACAATGCAGGCTTTCTGTCTTTGCTTTCCCAAATCTTAAGGGAACGTTTCAGTTTGTGATCAAAAGCAGTTTGATTAAAGTGTTTGTCACCATGTAGAGATGCAATCAAATCAACTGGACTTCATATACAGTAGCACTCAAATAAACAAATAAATAGTGCTAATAAATTGATAAATTCAACTAATAAGAGGCTATGTTGATGAATTACGTATAATGACCTACAATACAAAACTAATAAACAAGCTAAAATAAGATATACTTCAATGCTATAGTAGATAAACAATGATCCAAACATGTGTAAAGCAACAAGCAGATTGAAAACTATGGGAACAGAGACTGAAAAGTGTTGTGGAAAATGATGAGGCATCTAAAAAAGCTACATATAAATAGACAAGGAAATTAATTTGCTTTAAAAAAAAACCATTAATTTCCAGTCCCAAACATTTTGGCAGCCAACCCAATCATTTCATTGAAAAAATTAAAAAAAATCTCCTCTTCACATTTTGAGTGTTTTAAGTGTTACAGTCGTCATTTTTTTAGATATACATTTTTAATTACCACCATTGCCTTGGGGTGCCAATTCGGCTCTGTGATCTTCATCAGCTGGTGGATTTAAGGTGCCACTTTTAGAAAGATTCAAAATATGATTCCCTACTAAGGTAAAAAAAAAATATATATTCTTCCATACTGGCTCAACCATTTTTTTTCCAAGTAGGAATATCACCAAGTTAAAAAAAGAATACATGTGCCACTGTTATGCTCAGAAAACAGAAGCTCAGTCAATGAATGATTGATGTGAACGGTGGGAATGCAGTCCATCTCAAACTGTAGAGATTCACTGGTCTCAAAGCCCCTCCAGCTGCAGCCTGCTCGTATTCAGGTCAAAGTTAGGCATGCACTCACGATAAGTGGCCTTGTGTTGAGACCAATGTTTCAAGAGGTGCTTATCAAAATGCTTCTAAAGGCACTGGCTAAGTTATGTGCATAACCAGGGACGGGGGGGACTGTACTCTCGACAACTGTACGTGCTGAGTTTCCACATCAAAACAAAAATTGAGTTTCCCTCCATTCCCAGTTGCCTGTTCTTCCACCAGATTAAATTTTAAATGATCTGTAAATGCAGGACTTAGGAACGCGTGGTTCCGCTTCTCCCCTGACTGTCAATTATTCTGTTATAAAGCATCAGAAGGTCCTTATCACGCTGCCCCTCCTCCTGCATTCAAAGCCACTTCATTTCAAGAGCCAAACAAAGAGATTTCTATCACTCATTAGCTTATTGTTCATCTCCTGCAGCCACAGGGAGCTACGAACAATCCTTTACCTTAAAGACAAAGAAATACTCATATGACTGAGCAAAGGCTGCGCGTGCGTTGACCTCAAAAAGGACTCAATCACTGGCAATCACACAAATTGAATAATTGAGTTTCTATTATAAAGATTGAAAGAGTCTGAGCGAAGGAAACACGATGACTGCTCGTCCTGTTTTGTTTTAGCCATACGGCACTTAATCATTTAGCTAGCGCTAGCTGAAAAGAGCGAAACATGCTATCCGTTATTTTATTTGATCAGAATGGGTTTTGCTCTGTATGACACAGGTGAACATGCTAGTTAGCCAGTGATGCTATTCGCTTAGTTGTTAGCCATGAGTGAACGTTTGTATCAAACTGAACTTTTTTTTACAATTTGGGATGGAACTCGATATTTTTACTCCATCTTTCTCCAATTTGTTAGCAACTTATAGCGACAACATAGTAACTGTAGCATTGTCACTGAGCTCTTTGTGCCGTTTCGCCAGATTCGCCAATATTCGTATATACCTGCTAATTTAAGTGTGAAAGTGTGAGGAAGCCATCAGAATAATAGATTTTGTGACTGTGATTTGCTGCTTTGCTTGTTCAATCTTAACAGACATTTTGCACAATGCTATGCTTCCAACTTTGTGGCTACAGTTTTGTGGAAGGTGCTTTTCTATTCCGTCAAAGCTCAAAGCAAGGACTGTAAAGGCAAGTTTTGACAAGTTTGTTGTGGAAGAAGTCGACTGGCCCGCACAGAGCCCTGACCTGAACCCCATCGAGCATCTTTGGGATGCACTGGATCAGAGATTGTGAGGCAGGCCTTGACGTCTGACCTCAAATTCCCATAGAAACACGAGTGAATACTCTTCCAAGAGGAGTTGAACTACATATTAAACTTCTCGAATGTGTCATCGCAGTCGCCGTTGGTGTAATGGTCAGGTGTCCCAATACCTTTGTCCATCACTGCTGCTCCCCCTCTCTCCCTGTCCTTAGTAACGTGAATCTACTGACAAATGTAATGTATAAAAATATTGTTTCCTAAGTCCAAACTCTGTGTGTGTGTGTGTGTCACATATCATTCCATGGATCATTTGGACTTGTGTTGTGCCCATGACAACAACAACCTGGCTCAGCGCCACTGTATCGGCATAGTGGGGAAAAGCGACCATTACAGTAAAAATGTCAAAAACCAGAGAATTGAATTGACTGAAATGGTCCATTTACATGAGGGGTTGTTGGCGCAAGCCAGATATTTGGGGATTGGGGCTTTGGAGAGAGAACCAGAGAGGGAGAGACCAATGGAATCAGAGAGGACAAAACAATAGGCTACAGAGTGAGGCGACAGAGAAGGGTGGGGTGACATTGTCACTGAAAGAGGCTGTGTGGACAGAGTGGCGACTTTGGTATTGGCGTGGGTGTATGTGGATGCGAGAGGGGGCGCAGAGGTACGAGTCCATGGTGAGGGGTTTATGAAAGGCTCTGTCCAGAGATGACTCAGTGTGAAGGGTCATTTCTGAGAGTGAAGCAGCGCCTCCTGACACAGACAGACTGTCTGTCTCTACGGCGCTAAGGAGTTGAGGGACACGCCGAGACTCAGCTGCCGGTCTAGACGGCAGTCGAGAGATAGAAGAGGCAGTCAAGGAGAAGTCATTCCAAACCCCCCCCCACATCCACGTCCCTTCTTCCAAGGCTTACTCATCAGACAATAGATCTGATCAAAAGCTTTGCCTTGCCTCATGCATGTACATGTCCAAACCTGTCACGCTTTAAACGTTAATGTGAACATACGCGGAAATAAGCAAACTCAAACCTTATACCATTATTACCAGCCCTGCAGGTAATGTGGCGTTTATGATGGGACCAAGAGACGAAGAGCAGTGCCATAATTACACTGTGATGAAGACCAAAGAGGGAGAAGGTGAAGACAGAGAGATAGACGGGGTCAAAAGACAGCACATCACAGCGACATCTGTGTTTTTCAGATAAAAACATTCTACAGAACAGGAAACTGATTCTTTTCTCTGCAGTTGTTTGCTTAGTTTTTAGAAAGTATAAGTAATAAAGAGCAAGAAATGGTATAAAGGCAACATCCACATGACTCACTTTTCACTTAACAATCTGCATACACTTGCTGTTCCACATCAGTCTTTCAGTTTTAGTTCCACTTTGTCATCAGTGTTGTTCCATGTTAGTGCGACACAGTTGCCGGGGTTCCCGTGCGTCCTTGAAGTCCTTGAAAGTGTTTTGAAAAATCGTCCCAATTAGACATGGGTCATTGAAAGTGCTTGGATTTTGTGTAAGAGCGAGGCTACGTTGATATTTTGGTAAATGTCGCCCAACACTGACTTTGACCAAGATCCCAAGGACACTTCAAAATCAATAAAAGTGGAGGCCATTGGTGAAGCGGCTCTCACCAGTTGCCCTCCTGTCTTAACCTGTGCCGATACATTCAGCCCTTGAATTTTAGGAAACTGGTCCTGGAAAGTCCTTAAAAAGTCCTTGAGTTTTATGTCAAGGAGTGGGAACCCTGAATAGCAGAGGGAATCATAATCCTGTTTATGGTCACATGATTTACATTTTATAGTGGAAATGAATAGATGCAGGCCTAAATGGAATTTGACAGTTGTCTTATCTTTGGATTTTCTCATAAAAGGATGTGAAACCAAAACTGATTTTTAATTTTCTCCATTTTCAGGGCCAGAAAATGACTTGACTTGAGTGGATGTGGTGCACGTTTTATGTCTTTCATATAGTCAGGGTTGATTTCCTTTAGGAATAACCATCATTTTCCAAAACCGTTCCCAAGTGTTTATTTTAACTCATTCTTTAAATAAAAAAAATGTTTTTTTTTCTTACTGAACCCAACTAAACCATAACCACAGTGTTGTCACGTCATAAACCCGATGCATGTAATTAAAGCCAGTGATTTGGGGTGGTTTTTAGAAGGCACAGGCAGATGATGGTGCTCTGCTGAAGGCAGTGTCAGATCAGAAAACGCTCCTCTGTGGCTCAGGAGGGCACACATCGACAAATGTCATCTTTCATTGTTAAATTTAGGAGGCTTGTTGAGAAATTCATATCCAGCAGCAGCAGCATGGAACTGTCAGAAGACACAATAAGAGAAGATGTCACCTATTTTTGTGCACACCATCAGTCAGTGTCAGCCGAGTGCTCATTAATTTGTAATGGTGACAACTTCATTAGCACAAATGTGGGCACAAAAATGGCAAAGACAGGAGCCGTTGCGTCATCGGCTCCGCGTGCTGCCACCGACATGATCACAAACAAATGGATCTGGGACCAAAGCCAGACCCGAAGAACCCGTCACTGCCTGTCATTATTATGTTGGTGCAACTACAGTCTGACTTTTAAAATATGCTCCGTCAGCTTAAAGGATTAAACGTCTTGACGTTAATTGAGTAGAAGAAAGACGCGCAAGAGGCACTTGACGTGCTACCAACTAGCCACCGGCTAAATCTGTGACAGAACTCAAAAATGCCGAATGCAAACACAATGTAAATGAGCATGTCGACACGGAGCATAGCAGAGTCACACTTCAAGTTTTAAAGATGTGTTATTAGAGTGAATTGTTTGTAAATTGGGGATTAGAGAAAACATGACAATAATTTCAAATTTATTAGAGCTACTACATCTCCTATGGAATAATAAAAGGATTGGGGGTGGGGGGGGGAATCGATAACAGAGAAATATCGCAATATTTTTCTTCGCTTTTGAGACACAGAGTAGATTTTTTTTTAGCATATACATTTTTTTTACTGATTAGCATAAAGAATTCAAACGGTTCGTTTCAGAGCTGTATTATAATATGTGATTTTGCAAATACTCAATATCGTGATAATATCGTATTGTGACCTAAATATCGTGATAATATCGTATCGTGGTGTATCTGGTGATTCCCACATGCATGTTAAAAGACCGATTTAGACAATAGTTTGGTTTTCTGAATGTCATGTTAACACTTTAGTCTGACTAAAATCAAGCTAGTCTTAGTCAGACTAACACACCTGGATAATGCGATTCATAGTCTGATTACCATCTTTGCCCCAGAAGTAGAATTTAATACGCACTAGCTTACAGAGGGATACGGCGCACCCTACAGAGGGCGGAGTCAGACGTACACGGCCAATATATTGATTTTCTCCTCCGCTTCTTGACCGTTGTCCAATTGCCAGTCTTAGTCAGACTACCGACCTTAGCCTGTGCATGTAAATGTACCGAGTGTCATTTGTTGATTAAGTTGAGTGAGTAATCGCCAATTAATCGAGTTTTGAATTGTTTGGTCGGTAAAATGTCAGAAAGATATTAGTCGGTGTTTGTCAGACCTGGAAATGATGACGTTTTTCAAATGTCTCGTTTTGTACACAAAGCAAAACGATTGACTTGTAACGATGTCTTTGATACATGGAGCAAAGAGACGAGAAAATATTCACATTTAAGGAGCTGAAAAACCAAAGAAACTTCTTTTAATTAATTGATTATCAAAATAGTATGACAAATTAATTGAGTAATCAATTAATCGAGTCATTTTTTCAGCCCTAATTTGGCAACACGTACAGTTATAGGATGGGCAGAGATCTGTGGGTGTGTCTCTCGCCGCCCTGCTGGTCTGGACGTTTTTCTTATTGTGTCAATCAGCGTGTCCTCCTGTCCTGTCCTGTCCTGTCCTGTCCTGTCCGCTCAGCTTTTTTGTGTGTAAGCAGACATGATGCTCGTGTGTTAGTCAGACAGTTGTCGTCACAATGAATGGCTGATCCTGTCGTGTGCTGATAGGTCGCCGTCGCTCCCTGTTCAAACAGACGTCTAATCAGACTCTTTAACAGGCTGCCGCGTTCAAACATACCACGCTCTGCAGCGGGGATCTGGCAAACACAGGCGTGTATTCACCACGTGCACGTGCGTGTGTGTGTGTGTGCACGTGTATGCTGTGTATAACAGTTTAATTACAGGTGGTGAGTGGATGTAAGTGGGATGTAAAACTCTGCCTGCCTGTTTTTTTTTTGTCTGAGGCCTGGTCCTCATTCTGTCATGCCTCCATGCCTTTATTACTTTTCTGTCCCTCATCACAAAGTGTGTGTGTGTGTGTGTGTGTGTGTGTGGGGGCTAACTGGCTAATATTTACTTGGCTTGAAATGCAACAAAAAGTGGAATAAACGTGTTGCGTTCAGGCGTCGTCATGAGGACATAACTGACATAGACAGAAGATCCATCAGTTTCATTGATTTTCACGTGACATTTCACTAAATGAACATGAAAGCTCCAGATTAAGTCGGCGAGCCCAGTGAAAGTGACCAAACCTGACTCACGGCAATTTTTTTTTTAAACCTCAGATTTGTTGTCTGAACCCATTCTGTCGGGTTTCAGGTCGAAAATCAATCCTCTGGTGTGTCGTCTGGGTGTGTTTCCTCAGGCAGAGCAGAGAGAAAGTTGCGAGACTGTTGCACTTGTTGACTTTTCTCTCCACACACATACACACACACACAAAGAGCATGCGTCTGTGTGTTAATCCCTTTGTGCTTGATGCTTCAATTCCATGGAGGTTAATTAGAGATAATCTGAGGGAACCACTGTTCTGCCATGGAGCAAACGGCACTAATTTGTTATCACTGAACTCTTCCCTTTGTGTTCTTGTCTGGTCTTTCTACCGGTGTTTGTGTGAGTGGGGGTTGTGTCAGCATGTAGCAGAGTGTGAACAGTGTGATGATACCAGCCTGGAAGGTTCATCTCCAAACTTGTTCCTGACTGGAAGACTTTACACCAGGGGTGTCAAACTCATTTTTGTTCAGGGGCCACATACAGCACAATTTGATCTCAAGTGGGCCGGACCAGTAAAAATAGTAGAATAATAGCATAATAATCTATGAACAACAAGAACTCCTTGCTTTTTTTCTCCTTTGTTTTACATTTAATGGATATTTTTACAAAACATGACATTTCTTGAGAAATATAAGTGCAATTTCAACAATATCGTGCCTAAATGTACTATTTACACATCACACTGGATCTAAAATGGCACAAACATTTAGTCACAGGTATCTGGAAGAGAAAAATATTGTATTTGACATTAGGTTTAGATTGTAATCGTAGTGTGAAATTTTAACAAATTCATCATGTGGGCCGGATTGGACCCTCTGGCGGGCCGGATCTGGCCCCCGGGCCGTATGTTTGACACCCCTGCTTTACACTTATTTTGTGGGGGGGGGTTTTCCACCATGCTTGAAGCCTTTAAATCACTTTATGTCACAAAGAATGATATTCAGATGTTACACTCAAAAGGGTGTGAATTTTGTGTTGGTTTTACCGAAGTTTAACAGCGTCTGAGTCATTGTGACGGCTTGTTACAGGGAGATTTGGGGGCTGGAGTCCTCAGAATCGGGAGGTCTCGTGAGAAACACAAAATTACAAACACACACACACATGTTCCCTGGCCAGGTAACGGCTATGACATCAAGGTTATTTTAGACGTTTATCAAGGCAGAGCCGGCGAAAAAGAGGAAATGAGGGGCCACACACGAGTAAATATCGACGCATTCTCTATTCAATTCAATTCAATTTTATTTGTATAGCATATACATAATATATTTTATATAATATATTTATATAATATATTCTATTATTATTATCATTATTACTTTGGTTGATTTATTTGAAGATATATAGATATAGGCATCGACAAAATGGAAGAAACAGCTATGTTTCCTCAATAGCGCCAGATGACAACATACATTATCTCTAATTACTTTGGCCCCAAGTCGCTTCAAATTGAAGCAACAGGCTGCTCTTTGGTGGACGACATGTTGATGTACAGTATACAAACGCTGGTGGATGTTTTTTTGGAGATTCTTCCGTTGGTAGATTCCGCCGGGTTTCACCCACATGAGATAATCTGAGTCTCTGCAGCTTGAGATTGGAATGACATACAAGTACTTTATATTTGTACAGGATGTGACACATGGATAACCTTTAGTGACCCACGCAGGTTAAGAGAAACACGGGGTGAATGTTGCTACTGCTGCTGCTGTGGAGCTACTGTCCCCTTTTATTGGGGCAAATTTGCCCTTGAGCAGGGCATGACGCGACAGAATTTTTTATGAATGAATAAAAAAAAATAAAAAAAACTGTGGTTGCGCTCGCAGCTGTGAATCTGCATAACGATGCAAGGTTGCAGCAGGGTTGAGCCGTGAAATAACAAGGCATTCAAAGGCAGGGTGAATGGAGGTTAAAAATATCCCAGAGCAAACTTTTTTCCTCCATCATCGCGTCGCCTTTTTGATGGCGTGATGTGTCATTGCTGTCATTGTTTTTTTTTTTTCCCTCCTGCATCCCTTTAGCTATTTCATGAGAATATGTTAATTTCACATTCCAATTAGGAGAAAGTCACTCAAAGGAGGTGAACTGAGGTTTAATGGAAATCATTTGAATTTCTCCTCCGCTTTCTCTCGTTTTGTGTAAATCTGATCTCGAAACCTTCACGAGGAATGTTCATTTTTCACATTTTCTCCCTCGTATCTGGCGTGAAACGTCACATTATTTTAAAAATCAGGAAGCATTAGAGTTATTCAGCAAAAACAAGACAAAGTGAGTGTGTTGGGCAGATGCAGGCGAGACTGTGGACAGTTTTTATTTGATATTTTTGTGTTTTTAATCCTTGTGTGTGTGTGGCTGGCCACACGATGCCATCGGTCATCAATAATATATTAGCACTACTCTCATGCATTTAACACTTGGTTACACCTGATTTACTAATCTGACTCCTCACCCACAGGGGGGACGAAGTTATCATTAAAACATCTCCTTCCTTCTCTCCTCACTCAACAAATTCACCTTTTTCAGGGAAGAAAAACAGCACTGTGGAATAAAGCAAAGATCGTCTATGAGGCGGGGGGCGGGGGGGCGGGGGGGCGTGGCCCAGCTGTGCATATAGAACAAATCGAAACCAGAACCAATTAATAATCTAAATGAAAAATAAGACGCCATTTAAGTGTCATACTGTGACGATACAGCAAAGTCCAACACTTACATGCTCTTTCACTTCTATTATGATACATATGGTATAATATATAGGTGGTGACGTATCAGAGAGGCGAGACATCACCAAGCAATAAACGCTCCCTTTCCAATAATGAAATATTTATAACGCGCCAAACGTCAGACATGGAAATTTAAGTGGACGTGCAGATGCATGACGTGACTTAAGCTTCATGGATGATTTGAAGAGGCGACAGACTTCTTTCTTATCCCTGGTGGATTCAGTGTTGTTAATATTTTGGTCACTGATGGTGTGAATGCAAGAAAACTGCAGCTCTCTGGAGTTCGACTGCCAGAAACTCTGCTGTCTGTCGTGACCTATACATGCATATGTGATATCATGCAGTCAGCATGGATTATTATTATTACTATTATTATTATTATTATTATTATTATTATTATTATTGTTATTATTATCATTATTATAATTATTGTTATTATTATTAGTATTATTATTATCATCATTATTGTCATTGTCATTATCATTATTATTATTATTATTATTATTATTATTATCGTTATCATTATCATTATTATTATTATCATTATTACTTTGGTTGATTTATTTGAATATATATAGATATAGGCATCGACGAAATGGAAGAAGCAGCTATGTTTCCTCAATCCAATCCAACTTTATTCATAAAGCACAGCTGAAACAAAGTGCTGTGTACAACAGAGATAAATACAACATAAGAAATGACATCAGAGGCCTAGACAACAAACAATAAAACATACAATAAAACAATAAAATACTGTAGAAAGTATTTAAAAAAAAAAACGAAAAAGAAAAAAAAACAACCATTTAGTGTTTGAAAGGGTGCAAAATGTAAAGTACCTATTTTCTAGTCTGAGTTTTCGGAATTTTAAACTGAAAAGCTATTAATCATTGCATAGCACCATGGTTCTCAAACTGTGGTACATGTAGCACCAGTGGTACGCAAGCTTCCTCTGGTGGTACTTGGAGGAAAATAAGATTATAATAATATAATATCATAAATACTGTATGGGTATGTGGTCGGAGCAGCATCTTAATCCAATTTCACTATACCAGTGTGTGTGTGTGTGAAGTATATGGGAGGAAGAGGAGGATGATGAGAGAATAAATGATCTTTTTGGGAGTAAATCTGCATATTTTACCGTTGGTGATGATGCTGTTACTCTGAGCACTGCCACTGCTTTAAATGAGTGTCAGGAGGGGGAAGGTTCCTCATGCACGTCTAACAGAGAGGGACACGTTTGTCAGTCGCGCGCACACTTCCCTTGAAAGCGATTCAGACAAACGCTCATTGAGCGCCAGCGCCGTGCCAGACCGCGAGTAAAACTGATGGTTATGAGCTCAGGAGCTGTCAACGCCTCGGATTTCGGGCGGCAAAAGTGAAAATTTAGATGATCGTCTTTCAACAGATGTCGTCTGCTTTTCACATTTCGAATTACCACTCGGGCCGCTGTGGCTGTGACGCGCGCCTCACAATCAGGTGCGCCGGCATGAAAACATCACAGCGCTCGTCAGTGTCTGTCAGGCTTGTTGACAGGATTACGAAAGCTGTCATTAAGCTGCTTATGTTTTAATCCCAACATATTTGTGCAACTCCGGAGACATGAGTGCAAGTTTGATTAAACATTCAACAACTATTGTACCTCCTCTGTACTGTATCGTCTCGCAGGTACACAGAGATGATCCCGATTGTCGAGGAAAGTCCTCGTAATTACCCGTTTGTGCAAAATGCGCCGGCTTTAACCGGAATGACTTATTATAAATAACGGGTCTTTTATTCTCTTGTTTTCATTCTCCCGATGCCTTACGGCTTTAAACGACAGGCCCGAGTCACAACAGGCATAAAAAGGATCTGTCCGGGTTCTTTTGTTGAAGGAGCAAAGACGCGGCGCCGACAAAGGGAAGAGAAATAAACAGAAGTGATGAGAATAGTGGATGATTGAAAGAGTGGAGGAGAAAACATGATTGGGGAAAAACGACGGAGGAGTGAAGAAATAGATGGAGTCGGGAGCGAGGTGGAGGTGGAGGAGGCCTGTTTGTGTGCAGCGGCATTAATCTCTGTCAGTCTGTTGGTCAATATTGTCTGTGGTCCCGACCATTGGATGTCACTGTAAATGATTGATATGGCAATAACCTGTTTACCCAGGTGGCTTAAAGCACTGCTATTCTCTGCAATATTGAATAAACGGCACAAATCCACTCGTCTCTGCGACACTATATGCATGCGACACAACTCATGGCTACATTACTTTCTTAGTGTCCAGCTGTAGTGTCCTTGAGCAAGGTTCGGCACTCGCTCTCGCTGCACCATGTGTCCCTATACTTATTAACAAATGAAGACACAATTCAATACGATACGTGATAGTAATTCACATTATTGTCCCCATGTGAAATGTCCTCTCTTTTTAGGCTCCGCGTTGTTGCATCACATCGCAAACACCTGTTAGCGTAACAGTTAGCAAAGATGGCCGACACTGAAAAGTCTAAAAAGTGCGGAATTAGCGTTGCAGTTTCAATCCTCGGACCAAGCGTCACTGGTGAGCACGTAACAAAGAAAAGAATGAAGATATTTCTCGACTCAGGGGAAACGGAGGTTGGGAAGCGCCATTTTTCAAAAATACTAGCTCTGCCTAGTAATACAAAGCTAAATGCTAATTGGGGAAGTATTCCTTTAAATCAAACCTTCACTGATTGTCCTTATCCAGCTGCCAACACTGCACATGACCATATTATTGCATTTATATTGATATTGTGCGCTCCCAGACAGTATATTTAAAATTCAGATGCTTTTTTTAAACCACATTTTTATACAGTAGTCTTATCTCCTGCCACATGGTAAATGTTTGTACCCAGAGCGAAAGACATCCTGATCATTTGTGTATTCTCTGTGTATCCTCTTCAAACAGTTATTAATGATTCCATTTCTAAGGCGAAGGGAAATTACCCAACGAGATTATGAGCAGAAAAATAAAAATAAACACACGTGCCCATGTTCTTGGACACGTAGCCTCAGTCTCGAATCATCCCGACCTCAATCCCAATCTCGCTTCTGTGAGCAGCAGCAGCGCTAACCATGGAGCCTCAGAATCATCTGGAATTTCATCCTCATTTAAATCAAAACTCCGGTTACTTTGATTGACGGTCGCCCTCTGCACTTATCAATGACCTGCGTCTGGATCACAGGTGAAGGGTGAAGGTCGACTTAGATGCAGCAGGAGATAAGATGTCCCGCCCCCCCCACCCCCACCCCCCGGTGGCCTCAGCCCCTGATGGTGTCGCTGGTGACTCCTCCCAGGCCTCGGTTGGTGAGGTCATTGGCCAGCAGGTGCTCACACAATCCACTCATATGCACCGCTGCACGCGTGCTCGCACATTACATTTAAAAATAGATGAGATTTACTTCTGACCTGCTTTCAGTGCCCAACAGGAAACTTCTACCATCTCAGCAGGATGCACCACTGCACGTTTGTATCCTGAGATATTTTCCGACGCCGCCTGGAACAGCTTATTATATAATTGTATGATTATATTGATTACCCGGCTTTGATTTCATACACGATCGCACTTGATGCTTTCATTCAGACTTGGCTAAGTAGCTTCTCCTTATACACGCAGGTGTTTTCCAGCACTGTCTGGCCACACTAATGGACGGTCCGAACTTCAAAGATCCATCATCAGCAAAACATAAGAAATGGGCTCTTCTTAATTCTCAATTTTCTCTATGATAACTTTTCTACACAACCTGGATCTTATAAACCCAATGACTTTAACCTCTGTCTGTCTACCAAAAAAGTGTTAATTATCTGTAATTATGACAGATTATGGATGGAGAGGTAAACTTAAACATACATAAAACAGAGGTTGGTAACACATATTCAACCAGGTGCTCACTAACATGCATAAATAGCATACTAGCCCTTTATTAGTAATTATTAAGCACATATTAACACCTTATTCTACCTCTATTACGACATAAATTAAGATTTTTCCTGTTAATTACTTTAATGGTTAGTTAATGGTGAATATGTGTTCCCTAATCTGAAGTGCTACCCAGATTATTCTATCAAGACTTTGTGACCATTTGTTGTAATATCTGAAGAATTGCAGTATCAGATTGCACATCTTGAATGAATGAGCGTGAGAGAATGTCGAAACTGACCTCCCGTTATATTATTACACACGGCAAGGAGACCTGCTGCTGGAAAAGCAAAGTTGTTAATTATATGGGCCCTCGCTCCCAACACTGTACATTATTGACTTTTTACCCTCGGAGCCGTTTCCTTTTCCAGCTAATTAAAATTTCTGTATGACTTCTCCTATTGTGTTGAGCGTGGGGAAAGTTTTCTCGGAGCTGATGTAAGTGGAATGAAGAGGTAATAAAAGTGGAGGAATCCTCGCCAGACACAACAACAACAACAACAACAACACATGTCCTCTCAGTCATTGCAAGTGCTGTAATAAAGTACAGGGGAATAAACAGAGCAATTTTATTTCATATATATATATATATGTATGTATATATATATATGTATGTATGTATGTATGTATATATATGTATGTATGTATGTATTTATATATATGTATGTATGTATGTATGTATATATGTATATATATATATATATATATATAAATAAATGTGTATACATATATAAATATACTGAGTCAGGGAAGATGAAAGGATGTGCACAAATGTACAAACACTAAGTCTGCAGTTAGCTGTCAGCAGTCAGATGCCACTGACCCATCATCGAGTGTCTGCGGCTGAAAATAGGGCATCGTGTTTGCAGTGAGTCCGGTGCTGTTGGAATTGATGGACCCATTATTAGCAACGGCTCTGGTGATTCAGCATGTTCAACTGACAGCGGAGGCGGGTCGTGAGAGAGATGGGAGCTAATTGTTGCAGCGCAGTTTCACATTTAGCTGATATGACACGATGCCCAAGTTTTGTAATTCAAAAAGTATATATATATATATATATATATATATATATATATATATATATATATATGTATGTATATATGTATATATGTATGTATATATGTATGTATATATATGTATATATATACATGTATATATATACACACAAGTGTACACTCATGTGTCACTTTATTAGGTACACCCATTCATGTATATATGTCAAGTCAGCCAATCACATGGCAGCGACTGTGCATTTAAGCATGTAAATGTCATAACTTCTTATCATAACCGTGTTGTACCTGGCTCTAACAATAACTATACACTTTGAAAACAATGCAAACGATACACCTCAGTTCCTGCCATCGCCATGTCAGTTCCTGACAGCACCGGAACATATTGACTGTAGTGAAAATGGAACTTTTGGCTCGGCTTTCTTTCCTATTTTTCCATGCTCGACTTGCTAAGTGGTGCATTCCTGTCTGGACTCAAACGCAGGGGTGTGTGTTAAGAAAGCAAGTTGATTATTGTAGTTTTTTTACAGTATTGAGATAAAAAAAAATGATTGAAAACAAACAGAAGTGCATTTTTGGGTCCATTTTTTTAAATGTGACTTTCCTGGAAAATTCTATATGTTGCCCTAGTGTTTTTTACTAATATGATCCTGCAGTCTCTTTCTCACGTGCATGCTGCTCTCCAGCAGTTGCCTTGGGCAAAGGAAATATTATATTTTTTTATTCCTGGCTGTGTAAAGATAAATGAGATTTGTCGTATGTCAGAGTAGCAGGGGGATTTTCAAAAGAATGAAATTGTATGAAAGAAAATGTATGACGCTGATGATATTCCTCTTAAAATAATAATGATAAAAAAAACACTGAAGCATGTTATTGTTATCAGATGAGAGATGGAAGCAGAAAAGACCCTGGAACCTAACCGTCGCGTTGACGAGCAGGGGAGAAATAAACAAATCAGATTTCTCTGTATGGCTGGGAACGAGAGTGACCCTGTAGTTCGTGTATTTCGGAGAGAGAAAACGCAATTAGACGTTCAGAAATGAGCGCTCATCTAAATGAACTTGCTCAGCGGTTAATCCCCCCCCCCCAGTTTGCATGAACATGCACAGACTTTTTCTCTTCTCCTGCCAAAGGAGGACACTTTTGGCTCCACGTCCGCACACCACCCTATTTAAGCTTCATGTGGGAGGAGGGACTCTGTGGTTTCCCGTCGCATAAAATGAAAGCCAAATGTGAAATGGCACGGCAAGAGATCCTTTTTTTAGAAGGAAAGCCGAGTGAACCGGGAAAAATATACACTCGATTTCTTTTGAAAATAGATCCTCTCTATGACTTTTCCGTGTGCTCGGCCGCAGCCAGAGGAATTCTGGGAGAATCTGTTGGGCCGAGCACACGTGAGTTCCTCCCACTGGGTTTTAAAAACCTCCACAACTGTGGTTACGACACTATCAGGCTGTAAAAGATAACGACCAACGGCAGACTCGCGTGCGATGTGACGACGTATTCGTCCTCCCGCCCTGTGTGCGACGCAGTAACTTCCTCCTTTGCTCCGCCGCCGCAAGTTGTCACAATAAAACATAACTGTGCGTCGTAGTGAGCTGTAAACCACACAGATGACCTGTGGGACATCATTTTGGTTTATAGGACAGCAGCGTCCCAGTTTTATTTATTTTTTCTTCCAGGATAAATCACAGTATTTCTTGTTGTTATACATCAGCATGTACAATACATGCAAATAGTGTTGTAATACTGTATTCAACTGCATTTTTAAATCCAAACTTCAAACATATGTATTCAGAATGGCTTCTAATACCCAGTGACCGTTTTATTATTATTTATTTATTCTTTATTCTTGTGTGTTTTTAATCGGAATTCTCATGCTTTGATTTGAGTTTCATGAAATTATTTCTTACCATCCACTTTCCATGCTGCGTGGCTGTAAAACTTTTATTTTGAAAATCCCTCTGGTCAACTGTGGGTCGTTGTAAAGGGTTATAGAAATAGAAAGTGCATTACATTACATGACGTTGTTTATTTCATGACTAATTTGCGACTTACAATGAATCATGACTTTGACTCAACAACACATAAAACACATTTTTTAAAGCCTGAATATGTGACCTATGAACAGGATGTCCATATAAGGAGTTTTAGGGTTAAGTACAAAATTCACATAGGAGTTTCTTGTATCTTTTACTCCCCTAACGATCTTCATTACTCAGAAGAAGAAGACAGTTCATTGACCATTCATCCATTCACTCAAACATTCACACATCTTTCACACCAAGTGTCTTGCCCAAGGACACATCGGTATACAGACTAGCAGAGCCGGGAATCTAACCATCAAACTGCTCTATCACTGAGCTACTGTTGCTCAATACTTTAACTTCTAATACTTGAGTACATTTTATATCAGAATAAAATTACTTTTGACACAGAAATACAGTAAATTTGTCAAATTATTTACGACTTTTACTCAAGTAATGTTGTAAAAAAGTGACGTCAACTTCTACTAAAGTCATTTTCTGGAAAGAAACGTGTACTTTTACTTGATATACTACTCTGTATGTTACGTGAGTTTGGGTAAAGTAAAAATTAACAGCCTTTCCATTGTGGATACAGGAGTAAATTTATAATGATCATCAAGCTGTTGTGTGTTTTGTCTGTGTTTTCATCACCTCCCACTCTGTGTGTGTGTGTGTGTGATGTAATAACTTCCTTTTTGTTTTTTTTCTTACACTATTGCCACCGTCGGAGCCAAACAATAAAACATAACTGTTTGCCACAGTAAGCTGTGTAAACAGACGACCTGCGGGACGCTGTTTTTATGCCTCCACACCAGTGACATTATGTTTTAGTGCCGTTTGTCGATCCCATTCATGTGAACACGTTCTCTCCGGATCATGTCGACGGAATCCTTTCAAATGTGGCACGGATTTGTTTTAAACTTGGACTAAAGAATGAACTGATGAGAACTTTGTGGTCAAGGTCAGTGTCAGTGTGACCTCACAGAACTGTTATATGTGTGTTATGTTAAGAGAATTTGGCACTAACACTCGTTTGAACTCACAAATTGACTGTGTGCATCTAAAGGTCAAGGTCACAGTGGCCTCTTGCACATTAAATTCCTTCCTCCAGTGTTTTACATCTTCCCTGACGTGGAAACGATATATACATATATATACATATATATGTATATATATCCCATATATGTATATACATATATGTCAAAATGACTAATATGTATACTTATATGTATATATATGCCATATATGTATATACATATATATATTTATATACATATATGTCGAAATGACATATATGTTTGTCATTTTGACATATATGTATACATATATGTATATCTGTGTATATATGTATATCCCATATATGTATATACATATATGTCAAAATTACAAATATATGTATGTCATTTTGACATATATGTATACATATGCACATATATGTATATACCTATGTATACATATATGTATATACATATGTATACGTATATGTATATACATATATGTATATATGTGTATATATGTATATGTATGTATATCCCATAAAATGATATACATATATGTCATTTTGACATATATTTATATACATATGACATATATGTATACATATATGTATATACATATATATATATCGCATACATTCTGTGAACGTGCTGCTCCACGTTTCCCCGAACGCACTCGGAATATGACATTGTGACAAAAAACCTCCTCCAACAGTAACGAATGAAATGAATGGTACTATACAAAATAGACAATATGTACAGTATATATGTAGATGTGTATGAATTATGTTCATCCATTAGATGTCAAACACTCCCGCGCTCACATTCACTCACTCACACGTCCGCGTGGTATGCTATAGGATTTCACATTTCCAAAACGGAGCGTCGTGGGATTTATGCTCTTTGAGTAAATATAAGGGCCGTTAAAAATGAACGGTCACGTCAGACCGCAGACACTGAACTGTGGGAGTGTTCGACTCACACTGGGGCAAAGTTAAGTCAACAAGAGCGCGTTATATGAGTCCGGAAAGAAAATGTATAGACTAAATCACGGTCGCTGGTCATTACATTTAATCCTCATTGTATTCCAGCTGTTAAAGTACATCTCACTGACGACAGTAGTTTTACGGTGTTTTGTGAATGTGTCTAAAACGGGAGTTTGAATCGCGCCATAGGCGAATGTGGTAAAAACTGACTAAATAAATAAATAGTAGCCAGTTTTTACTAGTCGTCACTGTGCCGAGTTGGCGTGGTATGGTGATGCTGCTGCTGTGTGTATAAATATGGCCTGTAAAAGGGGGAAAATGTGTTTGTCCTCTAAATGGCCCCCTTTACCCATTTCTTAAATATTTGAAAACCATCGTGTGGTTTCAAATTTACTTTCTGTACTTGAAGTCATAAAGAAATAATGTTATGTTCCGTAGCTTTTTACTCCAGTAATATCACTGAAAGGGGATACATATTCAGACAGTGCTACAGATATAGATTAAACCAATGCTGCTTTTTCTCTCTCTCTCTCTCTTTTTAACTTAATTTGTTGTGCTTTATTTATGTCTTACGTCTTTGCCCCAAAGCCTGTTATTCTTCAATTTTTGGCCTATACATAATGGATGCTGTGTGAGAGAGTGAGTGAGTGAGTGAGGGTGGAGCTTGGCTAAAGGGCTTGCAGGCATTGCAGCGTGATAGAGAATGAAAGAGAGACAGAGAGCAGCAGACTGACCGAGAGGCTGAGCCAAGACTTGGCAGCAAAGAGAGAGAGAGAGAGACGGAGAAATGATTTGCCTCTGCGAAAATGAGAAGAAATAGTGGTAGACAGTAGTAAAACCTCCGTTTGTGACCCTTGTCTGGCACAGAATGATACTCGATGTTAATACTGCGCCATATACGTCCAAATCGTATAGAAAGGTTGAGAGCGAATGGAGAGTTTAGTTGCTACCATCTGGATCCCTGCTAGACAAATGTGTCTGCACTTTATAGTGTGGAGTCTTATTATAATTTAATACAATTTTAATACAATATACAATAATTGTCCCCTCCAGCTAATGGCTGCCCAGAGGGACAATGTTACGTTTGATGGATAAAAGCATCTTCTATACTTTTATATGCACAACAATTTCACTTATTTTAGAGCCATTCAGAGAAATTGAAAGCATCACAAAGTGGAATTACTATATGTATATATATATATACGTATATATATATATTTATTTATATATGTATATATATTAGAGCTGGGCATAGATTAATTTTTTTAATCTAGATTAATCTCACTGCAATCTTGGAGTTAATCTAGATTAATCTAGATTAAAATGGCTCATTTGAATTCTTCTTCTGCTAAGTGGCGCTCCTCTGTTTTCATCACACCTAACATTAGGAGTAGGACAGAAAAAGTATATCAGAGTAAGATTGCTAGTAGTAGTAGGCAACTATCAGCAACTAATCAGCAAAACGTTGATAACGTTAGCTAAAGCTATACCGCGTGAAGTTAGTTTCAGGTTGGATATTCATTCAGACAGTTGTCGGGCGCGACGGTTGGATATCCAACCTGAAACCATTTTCACCATGGTAAATTACATAGACCGTTATAAAACAAAAAATGACAATAAATTACATAACGTAACGTTACCTACATCCGCGCTCAGCCAGGTCAGAGCCTTCTGGGCCAGGTATACATCCGCGCTAACATATCAAAGTGAAATTCATAGCTTGCTCACTATGTGGACCCAGGTCCCAGACCCAACTTTGAGAATAGATTAACGGCGATAATTTTCTTATCGCGCGATAAGAGTCTCGCGTTAACGCAGCACGTTAACGCCGTTAACGGCCCAGCACTAATATATATACATATATTATATATTTATTTATATAAATATGTATATATATATATATATATATATATATATATATTTTGTAAAATGTTTTCCAAACATATTGTATGGAAAAACCTTGTGGCCGCCAATGACAAAGTGGAAAGGGAACTTAGTTTGTGACCAGGAGGTTGCCAGTTTGAGTCCCCGCCATGTCAAGGTTAATTGGACATGCTAAATTGATCCCGTGTGTGGATCATCCATGTGTGGCAAGCCAAGCCGAAAGCATAAAAAAAAAAAAAGTATGAAAAACTTTCCTTTTCACAATAACAAACCATCCAAATCAAAATATACATTCATGAACAGAAATGAAGGAACATAATCTGTTCACTGCATTTTTTTATTTAAATAAAAACTCATGCAATACTATCAGACCTTCTGAGTACAGCGGCAGGTGGCGGTAAGAGGTGTTTAAACAGTCGCACTGCTGGACGAACGTGTGTTTTTTTTGCAGTAGAATTCACTTCTGAAACTTTCCGTGGGCTCTTATATTCTTGCTTTACCAGCACATACTCGCAAAGCAGGGTTAGGGTTAGCATCTCGTCCGACCCCATCTGTGGGTCTCAAACCAGACTCAGTGAATAACTGCAGTGGATCAAGAGGTGACGAGTCGTCTGCGTTGCTTACATTGAGTCTCATATTAGCTCTGCGTGAACACGTCTCTCCGTTCTTTCAACTGGAACCATTGTGTTATAGCACAACAGCGCGGCTGCTGCAAGTGGATTCAACAGAGAAAACTCAGGGTCGTCTGGCCAAAGAATCTGCCTCGGACGGGGGATGAATCGCTGCTCCGCTGTAAAACGCAGTGGCCTGCACAGTATTACAAACCCCCGTGCAGTTTTCCTGGCATCACAAAATCCTTCAGACTAATGGATGAATTACCCTAATCAGTCCTCCTGGATCCCATTGCATCATCTCGCCGGTACCTGAAATAACACGCTTAAATAACACGTTTAAAATGTCGAGCGGCGCGTCATTTGTTCTACAGTCATGAAGATGTTACAGCAGCCCCTCACACATGCATGACGCAGGCACCGTGGAATCATGGCATCTCTTCCAGGTATCGATCAAGGGCGTGACGAGAGCTGATAGTTGAGCTGCGACCGGCTTTTGCCTCTAATTCCCGGTGTTCCTGTTGCTGACAGGCACAGACCGGCATCATTACTCCAGCTCTAAGCATTGGCAGTCAGGCTGCGCTCTCTCCCCTCTCTCACCCCGTGATAAACTACTGACGGGACTCCAGGCAGATAGGTTTTTCAGCACACATCAGCTCCAAAAAAGCACATCAATTATTCAGCCACACAGTGGCCTATTGTAATTACTCTGCATTGATAGGCTGCCAGCCGCCCCGACCATAAGTCAATGAAATAAGCAACAAGATGCAAAAATTGTGCTCCTGTGGCACCGCCGATTGCAACCTGATTAGGTCGACCTTGTAGCTTTAGCACGGATGAGGCTCAGGCTACAGTCGCGTCGCGGGCTACACTGTAGCTACAGATTTGACCGTTCACGTTCAGTTGTCTGGTTATCTGAGCGCATATTTGTGAGGGTTAGGGTTACAACACAACACACACAAGCCGTGGAGCAGTGGGGATTGGGTACCTTGCTTAGGGGCACCACAGCCCTTGATCCGTCCTGGGATTTGAACGGGCAACCCTCCAGTTACAAGACATATTCCTTTCCTCTTGGCCATGGGCTCCCCCAATGATTTGTTCAACAACACTTAGCACCAGCCTAAAGCTGCATGGATGACCATTCTCCCTCATGTCACATGGTCTAGATGAGGTAGACATATGTACTGAATTGACACAAATCAGATTTTCTTATTTCTGTGTCCACACAACCCAAAGAACAATCTGATATGAGTCACTTGAGGCTGTAAATCTGAACGTAGCCTAATACCAAGGTCGGACTACAGTCCTGGTCCTCAGAGACCCCTGTCCCCGCATGTTTTAGATGTTGCCCTGATTCAAACGAATGTGTCGTTGGATGCCATGGATTCATGTTGTGTTGTGTTATGATTTACAGACACGGCAGACCACGCGACGCACGGCACTCGAACCCGACCCCGACCAGTCGTCATGACCAACGTGGCGGAGCCAAGAGGAAGACCTGGAGGCTGGAACCCGCAGGGCCATCGCATCGACCCCTCAAAGGGAACTTGAGGTAACTTAGTTGCTTCTATCGTTACTTTTGCGATGTGACGGAATGAAGACATGCCAGTACTTTCTGTTTTGGAGGTCGTGTGTAGTTGTGCTGACAATATGTAGCCCGATGACGGTCGAGTATGTGGCGCCGATGTAAACACCGCCTCTCATGTCGCCGAGCATGCCGACGCAACGCGGCTCAGAGAGTCTAAACGAAAGGCACCGAAAATACAAAACGCCGCCAACATACGCGCAGACGAAAGTGACGAAAACCACACTTCAGGGTTCAGAAAGCTAATCAATGTCTTCCTGTTTACATTTCACACGACTCTCCTTGCCTTTCACTTTCACAAAGCCCCCGCTAATCTCCACGGAATATAGATCGGTCGCTCGTCAGTCAGGGCACGGGCTATAGTCATGAGAGATGGCAAACAGCGAGCGAGGAGTAAAAGGAGCAGAAAGAAGGAGAGAGAGAGAGGGAGAGAGGAGTGACCAACAGCACAGTGACATCTCAGGCACACCTTTTTTTTTATCATCAGACAAGCAAAGGCACAGAGGAGGCGAGAAGAAAGACGGAAAGGTGACTTACTTCTAAGCGGAGGTGACTTCGCGAGTCCGATTGAGTCGTATCGGCATCCGCTGGCACAAAAAGGAGAGAATAAGACCGAGGGGAGGAAGGAGAAGAAAGGGAAGGAGAGCGGTGTGTAGAGATGAAGAGGGAGAGCGGAGGCTTTGTAGTGTTCACTGTGGCGCACCACGTGCGCCTGTGTTTCCTTCAGATATTCCTCACACGGGCACTTAATCAACTTGTTTTGTGCAGCTCACACTCACGCGCACGCGTGTACAGTAAGTCCACGAACCCCATCCAAGTTACAGTGTCGCGCAGCTGCTGCCGCTGAGCCCCCACTCGGATCATATTATCATATTCTGATGAAGCCGCGCTCCCACAATACTGATTCACAGGCAAATAATGAAAGCATCTTTGCCTAAGCAGGCGGGGAATTTCAGTGTTTTGAAGAGATAAGAAATTTGGGCTCCACTCTCACCCGAAAGAGACTGAGACGAATTGATCCCCTCATTCTCTCGGCCAGCTCTTTGTAAGAGAGAAGAAAACTGAGAGCTGTCACTTTTGTGTGTATACGGTTTTACGCCCAATTCTGAATCGATATGAACATCCTTCCTTCTGTCAGACATAAGAAAAAAACAACAAACTTCCAGAGGCACGGACGCGTTTGCAATTAGCCCGCATTGTTTTCGGAGAGCGAGGACAAGCATGGAAATGGGCAGCACAATGACGGCAGGTGTGGAATTAGCATTGTCTCGTTGTTCTCTGCAACAATCTCCTCTCAAGTTGGGAGCAGATTCTTTTTTTTTTTTTTGCATCAGCAGTGACAGAGATGTCTCAAACAAAGATGTCAGCTGTGACTGCTGCTTGGCATGAAGTCATAAGCATGAGCGGGTTCTGCAGACGGGCAGGATGCTCGCCTCCGTGTTCTCCTGCGAGATCCCTGACAGACTGTCAGAATCACCTTTTGGTTTGTTTGTTTTTAAAGCTCCTGTAGAAATGCTGACTGTAACGTTAAATGTGATTTAAATGACTTCTGCTGTCTTTCCCCCCTCCGCTTTCCATTTTCCACCGTGCAGCTTTGTAGGTGATTACATCCTGCCACGCCCCGTAGCAACCTTGTTTTGTGTAATAAAAAATGGGAATGAATGAATGTTTGGCATCAACACTGTTTGCCTTTTTCCCGTCTCCTTTCACTAACTCTTTATCTGGGCTGTGGTCCACTAAAGTATCCACACTGCCCTGTGAGAAGACCAATAATTCCTCCAGGGGTTTCAGATTTATTGCCTGTAGCATTTATGGAGAGGTCCCAGTTGGAGATGAAAGCACACACACACAAACACACATACAAGGGGGTTGGAAATGCTAATGCTGTACATCTACTCCTTATTGTGAATTCAGCACGTTGGCTGTATTGTGCAGTGGTGAGCCCCCTTTATTCAATTGAGCTGCCATCCATCCCGGCTGTGGCACTGAGCAGACACGTACGCGGCGCTCCCACAGGAACCATAGACTCGCGCTGACACACGAGGGCTGTTTGCATACACGTCCACAGACGGCGTGGAGTGACAAAGACCGATTTGGACCGTAATGGCCTGATGCAACTCTCTGTGGGGTCGTTATTATGAGCCGAGGTGTGCCAAGATATCAGGGTGCATGTGTGCGTGAGCCACTGCCTGTTACTGCTGGTAAAAGTTTGACTGAGCGGGTGGAAAAACAAGTTATTTAGCTGTTGTGAATGAGTGTAATGATGTGACTACACTGTGAAATGGGTTTGGGTGGAATTACAGTTAAAATAAAGGTTAGAATCTAGGTTTCAGTTAGTGTCAGAGTCCTGCATGGGTCCATTATTTTAAAACCCGCACATACCCGTGAACCGTGACACCGGGTTGCATATTACTTTCAAAATAAAAGTAGTTTTGGCTTCATAAGAGTGATTTATTTCATAATGCACATCAAAAACATTAATATTTTTCTGACCACCCACTGCTCGCCCGAACCTGTAAATTTAATATTTACGCATTACGCAGCCTTTTTTCGCCGATTACCAGGACTCTGGTCCGTGTTTTTATTGACCCGTCCGTGTGTCGTATGTACCATCTTCAAATCTGAGTCAGTAAAGAAAGCCGGATCGGTGCCCGTATCCTTTTGCAGTGCTGCAATAAACATGACAAATCTTATCACGTGGACCACACGGAATAATTTACCGGTGCAGCTCATGCTCACAGAACCACAGGCTACATCACAGACCGCAGAGGTAAATGCAGCTGAAGCAGAGGCAGTGGTTACATGTTACAGGAAGAAATCACGGGGAGAAAATGACAAAGATTTGGCTTTGACTGTAAGATTGTTGTTGACTGCGTATAAAAATAGACGTACCGGTTCCAAAGTGAAGCCTCCATTTGACTGGTGGTGCATGACAGTTTTTGCAACTGGAAATATTTTTTTTTATTTTATTTCTCCTTTATTTAACCAGATAAAGGACCCATTGAGATCTAGATCTCTTTCACAATCTTGATCTCAATGGGTTCTTTCAATTCAAGGAAATCACCCGCAAGCCCCCAAACGGCGATTTCACGACCAACTGCAGGCCAAGAGCAGCTTCTCCTTTCCTCGCTCTTCCCCCTGATATAGAGTATATCCTCTATATCAGGGGTGTCAAACATACGGCCCTGGGGCCACATACGGCCCGCCAGAGAGTCCAATCCGGCCCACAGGATGAATTTGTTAAAATTTCACACTACGATTACAATCTAAACGTAACGTCAAATACGATATTTTTCTCTTCCAGATACCTGTGACTAAATGTTTGTGCCATTTTAGATCCAGTGTATTGTGTAAATAGTACATTTAAGCATGATATTTGCATAATAAATGCACTTATATTTCTCAAGAAATGTCATGTTTTGTAAAAATATCCTTCATGAAATGTAAAACAAACAAGAAAAAAGCAAGGAGTTCTTGTTGTTCATAGGTTATTATGCTATTATTTTACTATTTTTACTGGTCCGGCCCACTTGAGATAAAATTGTGCTGTATGTGGCCCCTGAACAAAAATGTTTGACACCCCTGCTCTATATCCTCTACATGAAGTTCTATTGAAGATGACCTGAAATGAGCAAACCTCTCAGGAAAGTGTAAATCAAGTGAGTCGCCCCCTGGTGGCTTAATGCTACTTCAGTTCCTTTCAAAACTGGAAGACCTTCACAGTCTATGGGTGGGATGTACAGGTCGAAAAAGGGTGTTTTGTTATTCGCTCACTTTTTGAAAACTTGCAGAACTACTGCCCGAATCTACAAAGTCGCCATGGCAACTCGTAATTGTGGTGGTCAAAGGTATAATCTGGAGCGGCACGCAAGTGATATCACATGGAGCGAGGTTAAGGAACGCTCTTCAACTTTAGACCACGTAATAGCACTAAGAGACTATTTTCTAACCACCGCTGCGGACCATAATTTGGCGTTGTATTGTAGTGGTTTCATGTGCATCAGCCAAGGGAAAAGTGGCACTGCCTGAATCTGTATTAAAGCTGCGAGTGAGAGAGAGAGATGGCACCATCAACACCATCCATACCCTCTCATCTGTCCACTGATGGATAGTGAGGACCATTAGTGCGGTGATCGGTGTGAGCAGCACACCAGTCTCGGGAGCAGATGAGAGAGGTGTTTAGCCTACAAAGGTGGGCTGTGGCAGAGCCGCACCAAGGTGAGCTATGGTCCCTGGCCTCGGTTATTATCACGCTGAGTTATGGAGCTGCCGCCTTCCCCACCAATCTGCGCACGTTACAATGCCAAGCCGTGACACGCAATCTTTCCTTATGCTCGTCCTCAAGGATCTGCATGCTCGCAGCCCTCTCACTCATCTCTCCCATCTCTTTTGTCCTCTTTGGATTATTTCTGCGTTTCTGCTTGGCGTGAGCCGTCAAATCCATCGACTGGATGAGATATTGGGACACGGGACGTTAAAAAAAGCAAAAAAAAACGGAACGAGACCGCGCAGACTGTGTTGCATGGGACTACTGGTGATTAAAATTCAGTGTACACGTGCATTTAATCACAGTAAGAAAAAGTGGCCATGACTTGCATGTTAAATAAAGGGTGACTGGCTTTAAGACAGCAGGCAGAATGGCATTATCCTGTCCGATATACAATCTGTACATAATGTTTACATGGTGACTTTAGTTGAGACTCTTATTATCTTAAACATCCCATGTAATATGAATATATAGAGTTGATATTATGGCCAGTTTGAAAGGACTAACATCATAATAATGATCTATATTCAAGAGTAAATGAATATGTTAATAATAGAGACGCATGAGAGCTAATAAGCGAGACAAGATCATTTTAACAAGGTCAGCCCACATGACGAGGGAGACAAATTATAAAAGCGTTACGTAACGGATACAGTATAAGCAGTCCTCAGGTTATCACGTCAGCGCGGCGCCACCATGAAACCTCCGTGATAAACCCATTTTCCACAGGAAAATAAACAGATTGTGTCTGTTTATTTTCCTGTCGCCGTACCCGACTGGTGATGAAGATATTCCTGTCAGCTGCGTTCTTTTTTTATTTATTTCTTTCATTTGCAAATGACCAAAAAACCGCCGGCGTCTCGGTGAAGCGGAGGACGAGGGGAATTGCTGTATCAAAAGTGACAAACACGAGACATCAGTCACTCTAACACATCCCTCACTAAACCAGAGCAAAACAACAGTCATTACCATATATATAGCCGTTACCATATGTGAGTGACAGAGAGGTGTTGTTGCTCATGTGACATTTATTGTGCAGAATATACTGACATACAGTGACTGGCAAGGAGCTCTGCTCCCTGTGCTTCACCTCCTGCTGTGGAGGCCTGTGTGCACCCTGGGTGGGTGAGGAGTGGGAGTGGGGGCAGATGGCGAGAGTCACAGAGGAGGAGAGAGAGAGGGAGAATTAAGTTATGGTTCTGGCACAACTCGGCTGGGTTTTTTTTCTGCTTCACCGTTGATGGTACCTGGTGCTTTTTACTTGGAATTTTACTGGAATGGTGACGTCGACAGACTGCCGGACACTGATTGGTCAGAGAGTGTCGTCACTGGAAGAGTCATGAGCGCGAGTAGAGTCGAGTAGCGCTAGAACTGTATGATGCCATTAGAGTAAAGGAACATCTTTTCCATCTTCTTATGAATACAGTAGGTGATGACTCTCCTACCCGCTGTGAGGGAATGGAACGCTCCTGTCTGACGGTTGTGTCCACTCATGGTGGCTTTCTCCTGTTCCACATGATAGATAATTGTTTGAGGGTGGTCACCTTTTCCAAAAATCAGGTTTGACCCAATATAAGTACTCCTTTAAAGGAAGAGATTTGCAAACATGATGTATTATATCTCTTAGTGTTAGTCACGTGAGGTTGATGACTTCCTTTGCTGCCCATCTATGATGCCTCCTCCTCCTCCTCCGGACCTGGGTGGAGTCCACACAAAAAAAGAGTGGATTGACTTGCTCCCACAGTGGTCCATGCAGTGATTAGATCAGAGAGTCTGATGCGTTTCTAGGTTGTGTCTTTTTTTTTTAATGCTGCAGCTGTGTGTGTGTGTTTCCATGTGACTACCCACTGCCCATATGGTTTTGTCACATGATGGAAATCTTGGAGGAGCAAATTTATGGAGCCTTCAACATTTCCTCCGTGTGTGTGTTGGCTGGGGTTTCTCTGTTTTCGTCTTAGATGTGGATGGAGGACTTTAAAGCCTTAATATAACGGCGCTCGTGCCAAAACCACTCCCCTTCCCTCTTTGCTTGTTGCATCCTCCCAGCTGCTCGGCTTCCCTCAGCGGTGTGTGTGTGTGTGTCTTTGAGTCGCGCACTGGCACAGCAACAGTGACAGATCATACCTCACCACAAAAGTCCTTTTGATGGTTCGAGAGGGAACCATTTGGTTTTAATTTTTCCCATTTGGTTACAGACACGCGACACAAACCGCACGCATGGGATCGCATTGGTGCTGGTGGATTTAAAGGAAAGGTCAAGTCGGGAACACTCTGAAGTGCACTTTGTTGAAGTCTATACTACATTGATCGAGCGTGAAAACATTCAAATAGATATGACATGTACTTTGTATGTTTATACAGCTAACATAACATGTTATGTGACCATGTCGTTTATTTTATTTATTTATATCTATCGCACACTTAGGGTACGTGGTCCTGCAGTTTCCTCCCACAGTTCAAAAACATGCAGGTTAGATAAATTGGACACTAAATTGACCGTCGAATGAATGCTTGTTCCCTGAAGTGGAAAATGGACGGATGACATACTTATTTGTCATATTTTATTACTTACTTACTTGTTTCTATATAATTACTTTTTATTGGTGACTGCTTCGGTGAATTTAACCCTTTAACACCGATCGTATCGCAGAAAGTTTCTGGAAGCTGAGAAGTTGCACGTCAAAGCCTTTTGACCAAAGGGATAAAGTGGGGCCTATTTTTTGGCCTTTTTTTGGACACTGAGACAATTTTCTATTTCAAATATATTTTATACTGATCAAATTTCATATTTAACACACACAATCTGGTGTTCATGTACAACTACAGTGTCTTGTTTTGTTTTTTTGAATACAACTTGTTGTTTTTTTAATTTTAAACTGCTAATACACTATGTTTACATGTAGGAAATTGTAAATAACTGCCGCATATTGAAAGTTATTCTGGAAAAATGGTCAAAAGCACTTACTCACAGGTCATTTTATGGCCCTTTTTCTGGTTAAAATTAGCAACAAAAATTCAATCAAAGTCATCATATTTGTTTGAAAATGGAGAATTTAACATCAAAGAATAAATAACTCTTAACTCTCCCAAGACTTGACAACTACATTGCTGTATTTAGCAGCCTGTTTTAATCAAGGAACAATAATTATTTCAATGTGTTTTTTTGTGGTTAAATGGTTCACACATCAATAAATATCCTATACATAACCACATTGGCATTTAATGAGATAGAAACCCTTCCAACATTATGTATACCATTTGAAATATTGCTTTTATTATCAGCGTTCACTGTAAACAATACGTCATGCCATCCACAGCGTGTTATATATTCACTCTCTAATTTGATCTTTTGTTTGCTTTAGCAAATCTCGCCAACTCGGATCACTGCAGTGTCACATCTCATCAGGCTAATGGAAATACTGTGCTTCATACAGTGGCCTCCGCGACCATCAATCCTCCGATACAAGCTCTGCACTCCGAGGTAATAACGCGGGGATCAGGAGCTCCCTTGTGAAAGTTAGCTTAATAGAAATTGCATCAGAATCAAACCTGTGACATCTGCTGTCGCCGTCTTTTTGCCGTGGAGGTCAAAAAAACATATTTCATTATTTCCCTCTCATCCTTTAATCCTCTTCTACCTGATGTTAGCACTGGGCTGAGGAGTGCACACACACACACGGATGGTCAAAGGAAGTTTTCAGGTCATACTGATGATGTGCATCATTGCTCAGCACTCACCGAGAGTGTTTGGGTTTGTATCAGGGCAAAATATCGATTTGGTGATACGTCGTTGTCCGTCCTCGTCCAATACAATAATCAATACACCAGGGCAAATATGGATATTTTTAACAAATGCGGGAGCTCTAAAGCAGAGGTCCTCAACCACCAGGCCACGGAGTCTGAAAGATCTTTTATTTTGAAATAAATGCTTGTCTTTGGCACGTGACATAGTATGTCAAAAAATTAGCATACAAGCTAGCAAAAATGAGTAAAAGAGCCTTTGACTTCCAAGGAAAAGAAAGTTGCGTTTAATAGACAATATCAGGAATTCCTACTTAAAATACTGTTGTTAGCAGGTTTACCTGTAGCAATAAACCCGCTAACATGCTAGCAAATGAGGCTGTGAAAGCCTCATGAAACAAACTTAGAGCTCCCACTAATTCACTTGGCCACGGGCTAATTGGGGCAGCCCGTGGCCAAGTGGAAAGGGAACTTGGCTTGTAACTGGAGGGTCACCAGTTCAAGTCCCCACCAGGGTCAAAAGGGCTGGTGTACCCTGAGCAAGGTACCCAACCTCCATTGCTCCCCAGGCGCTTCTCAGTGTGGCAGCCCACTGCTCCTAATTCCAGGATGGCTCAAATGCAGAGAAATAATTTCCCTAAGGGGATTAATAAAGTATAAGATTTAGATTTCAGCGGGATGGGGAGTTTTCTAAAAAAAAAAGTCTGTTTTACATGAAACTGGACCGTGGCGCAAAAAAAGGTCTACAGTAAACAGCCCCTGCCAGTTTCACTCCTCTGGTGTCACTGCTTGATGTCTCATTACAGCACTGCTCAAATAAACTGGCTCGGAAGTTACCCGGCCAAGGAAGAGGGAGTTAACAGCGGGATAATGATGGAGAAATCTACGTTAAGAGATGTTGAATACGTAGACTTTATGCACTTTGTTCTCTATGTTGCGAATAAATAGAGAAATCCTAAACTTTCAAAGGATGTTTTGTTTTTCTTCAGTTAGACAGATATCTTGATGTATCTTGATTGGTATTGTGGACCATCCCTAGTTTGTATGACGCCAAGTGGAGGCGGAGAGACGGAGAACATGGTTGGGGACAGAACAGAGGACAGACGGGGGAGGCAGAGAGAGACAGAGTGTGTATATGTATGAATTTTGGCAACATAATCCCTTGTCAGCGACTGAGCGCAGGTTTACACCAGGATTACAGCCCAAGACCAATTATTACATGAGAAAGTGAAGGGGAAGCGCAAAGTCAGACCTTGGATCAGCAAACCCGAGTGATGTGACAGGCCTGCAGTAACTGGAGCCACAACGGGTCAGCATATGCTGAAAATAACAGCACGCCGTAGCAGCGTGTCAGGGGGCATTAGCGGAGACTCGCGGCTTTCATGTGATGTCAGCTCCATCATACCTGTCAGCTCCCCGGACACCTGCCAGTCATCATCGAGGCACAATCTTTGACATGATTGCATTTATTTTTCATGTGCGAGCGCGCACAGGTGCCGTCCACGCACAGTTGCCCTCTGTTTCCCTGCTGACACCATTATTCCTGTGTTGTGTTTGGCTCTGACACCTCATGAAAAGAGAATGGGGGTGGTAAGAAAATTTCATAGTGCCACGGTAAGTGGAGAGAATACATGTAGATGTCAGTGGGAGGGAGCCTCTTTAAAATTCCAGTGTTCTGGCTGCCTTGACTCAAGGGTAATGTATGCAGAATCATGGCCGGGGCCTGGACACATGCGGGGAGAGGGGTCATCGCCACGGCAGCATATCCAACAGCACATTAAGCTGTTCTTTGTCTGACAGACACAGCGTTATTCGCTGAGTGTATTCATCCCGCGTTCGCAGCGCTCTCATCCGAGCAATCAGCTAATCGCCGCTAATCAAGTAATCAAGACTTTGCATGTATTTATTACGCAATTATAAATATATCACCAACGACAAAGAAATCCAAACAAAACGGAATTTCTTTTTCTCCTACTGTTGTTTTCTGAATTTGGTTGAATGAAATAAATGAACTCAAGTGTGCAGACGGACAACTACTGTGAAGCTACATCACTGACAATGAAATAGCCAGAGGGACTTTAAAGATCTCATGGGGATTTTTGGTTTATACCTGTTAGATGTGGAATAAAAAGGACACCTGTTGTTACTTCAGTGAAACCCACAGATCCACAGAACATCATTTTATCCGTGTTAAAATAGGGCTTTTTTTAAACAAATCAATCGCATGATTTGTTAATCAAGATTAATTGCATTCCTTTCATCGAAATAGTTGGCGCTCGTAATGCAATAATAAACGCAGGGGAAGCACATTTAAATTCAGATAATGTTGTTTCGTAGTGTTTTAAAGTTTAAATATACCATAGATTCTCTCCTGTCAACTATACATAGACCTTATATGCATTAGAATATACCATATTACACCACCACTGATAGTGACTTTGACCTTTGCATTTGACCCTTCCTTTTTTTTGTGGGCAGCACTTATCCGCACCCGGGGGGGAAATGGGGGTTGGGTGCCCCAGCCCTTGACCTGTCCAATTCCCTTCCTTTTTCCATGCGCTTACTCCCCATCAGGCAATCAAACCCCAATCTCTGTGAGAGAAGGAGCTACTGTCCAACTGTCCACTAGAGATGAAGGGATGAAACTGAGTACAAATACTTTATTTATTTACTGAAATAGACCTTTAAGGTTGAATATGTGTTTCTCCTGTACTTTCTACTCCTTACGTCTCAAACGACATAAAAGATGTAATGAAGGCGATATACCAGCAGCGACATGGATGCAGGAAGTGAATCAGGGAACATTAGTGACAAATTGGAGCTGATTCAGGGAAGCGAGGCATTTAACACTTGTTATGAATGCAATAGCATGAAATGAAACAACTTAAGAGCTATGTTGACCATTAAAACCACGTAGAAGACATCATTTCTTGTGTGTACTCGGCTCATCTCCTGCATTAGTCACAGTCAGTGTGGGCAACTGCAATTTCCAGTCTTTATCTGTAACTGCAGCTCTTTGCACTAATGCAGCGGTGTCAAGGTCAAATTACCCGGAGACCCACGAGTATCTCGCAGGTGGGCAGTGTGAACTTAAATATTCATGATATTTCACATCATTTCAAAGAAGTAAAAGAGCTTGTTTTGACATAAAACGATGGATCCTTCAAAAAATACTTCATGGATACTTAAAAAAAAAAAATCTATTTATTATCAAAAACAGGAAATACATCTAAAATCAAACCCGAATGCATTACTTTTACGCATCAGTGATGAATGAGTTACCTTTTAATGTGAATTTCGTTTGTCTGCAAACCCCCGCAGATTACCTCAGCCCTACACTTGATGACCAGCAGTGGCAACACTATCCTAAGGGTAAACATTAGTCCCTCCGTTTGCCAGTGCTATAGATCCCGGGCAATAAGGCTTCACTAATTACAAGTGCTGTGTGCAGACGGGGGTCAGGTACTGCAACTCTGTAGCTGCAAGGGCTAGAGACGGAGACAGTCATTATTATGGAATTACCATAGCAGATATTGTGATGGCTATCCTAATGATTTCATGTTATCATAATTAGCATTACAAGGAGGACTGGTAGCATGGGGGCGAGGGGATGGTAAATTGCGATAAAGAGGAGAAGAAGAGAGAGAGAGAGAGAGATACGAGTAAAGGAGAATCAGCTAAACAGAGAGAGAGTTAGGTAGAGTGGGAGATTGAGAACATGGTTATGGAGAAAGAGTGTAGGAGGATGTTCATTAACTAAATGAGGATGAATCGTTAGCGCGGCTGTGGGCTGGTGAGCTTCCTCAGCTTCTTTTTTCAGAAATACTCATCATCTCGTACAGAGGAGGAAGTCAACCCCCTCACAGACTGCCGGCTCTGAGCGCCATGAACATCAGGGCATCCACCGCTTTCTATCTCTGGCAGTGATTGTGTATCTGCAGCTATATTATCTATGGATAACCAAAGGAATAATTGATGTTAATGGGAAAAAAAAAGGGAAATCTTTTTTTTTTGCCATTTATCTTTCCTATCCTCAATGTTGATTTGGCATAGATTTTTATGTCTGATGCCCTTCCTCACGCAGCCCTCACCATTTATCAATGCTTGGAACTGGCACCAAGACAACACTTGTGCATCCCCCCCAGTGACTGGATTCTTGGTATAAAAGGAAATGATCTAACTGATATTCTAGTATTGAACCATTCTGGTGTATATGATGTTATTATAAGTGGAAAGTACTGTGCGGTAGGATGTAATGTTGGGCTGCACCAAAAGTAAAGTAAACAGTATTGTAAGCATACACAAAAAAAAGATAATCAGACATTGGTCGTATCCACAAATTGTCAATTGTCCCAGTATCACTAAGTTTAAAGAAGCTGGTCGACCTCAAGCTCGTGAGACAATTTGTGAATGCAAATTAGGATTACTAAATAAAATTGTCACGACAGCATGTATGCGTGCAACAAAAAATATAAGTTAATGTAACACAAGTGGATTTAAATATTTAAATATGACTCGTTTTTCAGGCTATAGTCATGTCACCAAGGATTGGTTGCAAACAGAGTAGACATTATTTTCTGTAATGGGCTGCGGTTTTGCGGAATTACGTTTTAATACTATACATGATTGTGTATAGTATATTTATGGTTATCTGTATTGACATTCAGGCATATTTGCGTTTACATTAGCACCTCATTGTGAGGAAAGGCGTGACTCTGGAGGCTTCAATTTGGGAGTTCAGATTTGTGCGTGTGCCGGTAAGACCATTTGGGAACCGGAAAACTACTTCCACTTTTTTTTTTCTTTAGTAGTGGTCTATATTTATACCTAAACTATTACAATAAAATAAAATAACATTTTACTCTCCTTCCATGTTGTGCTCAATACTAGCTGTAGTATAATTATCACTCACTTTATTGGAACACATGCAGAAAATATGGGAAGGTCTATGGGTTTGCAGTTTTAAAATAAGTCTTTTATTGAGAAAAATGTGCGGTCTGCTCTTACACTTGAACAATAGCTCTCTTAAACCTGGAGTGGAACCATCATGAATGTAGTTGCTACACGTGTTTGTCGACAAATATCTGCTGTGAAAAAAGGTCTATGACACCGGGTTTATTAAAGACATGCTTGATCATTACATACGTGCATGAGTTAAACTCACTGACACGTCATTCCAACCCAAATGCCAATGATTTGACAGGATTTGACATGATTTGGTTTCACGATCACGTGCCTGTGCTGTATCTTTTTTCTGTGTTGTTCTTTGGCCAAAGCAACCATTTAAAACGTTAAACACTATAATTCCTCTCGAGTCAAATAAAGCAATGGTCCGATCCTCTTTAGGATTAGCCTAATCCCAACATTAGGAAAATTAAAGTTTGAATCTTTCCCGTGTCACCCCTGGAACAAGTTTCTGCCTCTTTGGTGTCATGTCAGACAAAAACAACCCTGGCCTCTCCTTGTTTCTTGCAGACCACTGAGTGAAAGGACGGCTCATTCTCTTAATGAAACAGAGGAGGATATTTTGTGCGAGGGAGAAAGTTGAGGCGGCCAGTTAATCCTCCTCGCTCTCTGCGCAGCGACTGCTCCGGAGACCTCTATATGTCAGTTAGCATTATAATGTAAGGGGCGCTCTCATAAGGCAGAGAGAGCTGAGAAATTAAGCACAGCTGCAATAATGGCCTGCATTAACGTCGTGCTAATGTGAAGCTTATCGTTTCCTCTGTCATGGATGAGGTTGTTATTGTCAGGTTTAATACTCAAATTCTTGAGCAAAACTTGGGAGAATTAAGCCTGAGGATGCATAGACTGTCTGTCTGTCGGTTGTGTGTGTGTGTGTGTGTGTGTGGGGGGGCGGGTTCAAACATTCGCAAACACCGTGCACTAATTACTGACATCTCCAGAGTCAGCTGCAGGTGTTGATTAACTCACTCATTACAGGGTGTTCTTTCCATCACCTCCTAATATTAACAAGCTCCCACAGTCACTTAGCTCCCACTGGTTGGTGCAGTCTCTGTCTTGCATGGAGCTCCACATTTTTCATCCCATAATCAGTATCAATCTGACCATTTCAGTTTTCTCCATTATTGACCCAACCATTATGGTTAACTGAAAATCTGTAAACCTTACAGTTCATTTATGACTTGCATACGTGGGAGATGTTCTGAGATGTTCTGAGATGGTGAGCCTGGGTTTTAAAGCAGAACTGTGCAGGTTTTTAGTACGACTCTAACAGCTTTGGAGTCATTATGATGGTTAAATGTCTTGTTGCGGGGAGATTGAGGGCTGTCTCCACTTCCCCTACTGTCTGCTTGCGGGAAAACCAGCCTTGCAAGATCAGGGCCGCCGTCCCCGGAGTCCTCAGAATCAGGAGGTCTTGTGAGGAACAACGCTCATCATGGCAGAGGTGGAGAAAAATCAGAGGCTCAGAGTAAATGACTGTGAGCGAGGGGGCCACACACGAGTAAACCAGGGGAGGGGAAGCGCCAATGGATGGATGTTTACGGCAGTGTCGTAGAAATATGTCCTCCGAAACTGTAGGGGGAGCTCTGTAGAGAAAAAAAGGAAAATAAAGGTGACCAGATTTGTAAAGTTCTGCTTTAAATGTCCAGCTTTCCTTAGCCTCAGAATAAGCCTTTTATGTGTACTGTAGTTTAGCAATCTTCTGGTTTTTTTTAAAAAAAGGGAAACAGCTCAGTCTATAATGAACCACAGAAGGAGAAAGAAGCTTAAGAACAGAATTGACACATGACAAGTACAACATCAGTTCTGCACCAGGTTCAACGATCCACACGCTCACGACTCGCTGTACACGTTGTGCAGCCCTTTAAACGGTTTTGTCTTGAAGTGAAAAGTGTCCATTGGGCTGTGTATCAGTGCGAGCTCACATGTCCCACTCCCACACGTTCTCTATTTGCAGTAAAGGCTTAGGAGTGTGTTTGATCGGTGCAGCAGAGAGAAGCAAACGTTGAAACGGAGAAAGAAAGAAAGGCAGACACACAGAGAGTTGGGTTCACGGTTAAATGTTCGGATTCCTTTGAAAAATCGCAATATTTGAATGCAGAGGCCAATTTATCATTTATTTACAAAGATGGTGCATTTCTGTTCGCTGTTTAGGGAGCGGTATAGTGGAACAGTGGCTAGCACTGTTGCCTCACAGCAAGAAGGGGTAGGGAGGAGTTACTACAATGGAAACAGATTTTTTTTTTTTTAATTCTGAATTCTGAGTATTTTCATTATTGTTATTAAAATTTTGATTCTAAATGATTTTTGAATTATGTTGTCAGCTCAAAATCAAATTGTCCCAGACACTGTATCATGCTCACCGTGAGAGGCAGTTTTATTACGACATGTATAATTTCAATACTGTACACTAATACTGTGAAGACTGGCACCAGAGTTACACCTGAATAAAGTGGTTTAGAGGTTCAGTTACACTTCAAGCATCAATTTTACCAGTGCATATTTAAAAATGTCATATATACTTTATTTCCATTCCTTCAGGCTTTTTCTCTTTTATCTCCCTGACACATCTTAAAAACCTCCAGCCAAGATTTAAATTAATTTGACATTTCTATTCACTCTCTTCTTCCATTATCCCGCTAAGCTGAAGTCACATATTATACAGTACATGCCTCGGACTTTCATTTCACAACTCCTGATGAAATTAGGTAAAATGCTGAGAATAAATGATTCTTGTGCCTTTGACACTCAGGAACAAGCCTCAGTAGGAATTCCGGACGATAGTGAGGATACTGATAACCTTGTAATATTCAGTTTTCGTCCTTAAAATGAAATGTGTCACGGATGAAAATCCTGTTGTAAAAATTCAAGTCATAGCAGATTGTCGCCTGATTAATCTCCAGCGTGCGATCTAATCCACAGACGTCCCCTGACTGATACAGATCTTCGATAATCTCGTATCAGAGTGAGGCTGTTAATCTTGTTCCTGACAAAGGGCCTTTGCTTAATGTGTGATCTCGTACAATACAAAAGCCTGAACCCACTTTAAGGTGACTCAATGACATGAGACAAAACTGGATTATCTGGCTGTGACAGAAAAAATGACAGCAAATTATCACAGGGGTGGATTTTTTTTCTTTTCTGACATTTGAAATCACTTCCTTTCGTCTTTTATTTGTTACCCTTCTTTGAAGTTTTGAAGTATGTTGCTCTTGTGGAATAAATCAACTCGGAACCAGGCTCCTATTGGACGATACCACTGGTGTACACTCATGTAGTTTATCAGCTGTTTTCCTCTAATTTGGAACATAATTTACAGAATGTTTACTGAAATAAACTATACTATAAATCAAGTAAAAGCAAATTTTCCCATAGACCATTTACCCGTCCAAACAGACTTCTTTCTGCAACCAGTGGAATCGCCCCCTTGGTGACTATTCTGTATATCTTTCCTTCCTGTTTGACTTTACCACAGAAACTGGAAGATTCTGTCCATTTATTTTGTATATGGTCTATGGGTACACAGGAAGTTAGAAACCAGACCCAAAGACAGAGACATGAGTCACTACATCATTGTGTCCTGATGTTGTTTTTGTTCCGTTCAGACTAAAATGCTGCCCCTGAACTAAGGAGAGACAGCGTCTTGAAACCTCTTGAAAACAATTTTTTGGGACTAGTAGTGTGGACACCAGATGGTGGTCGTATGAGAAATCATGCATTTCAAAATGAAAATAGTAGCAGTGTGGATGTAGCCACAGGCTAACGTGGAGCTACCTCCACTGATCTGTTATTTTACTTTTGTTTTTTTTTGACCATGAGCATGAAGTATTTTATAATACCACAGTGTCTGCATTTGATTGTGTGCACCTACGTGTATGTCTTTGTGAGGACAAAAACAAATTGGAAACCACAGGAAACAAGGACATTTTGGGGAAAGTGGGGACACATTTTGTGCCGCTCTTTCACACGGACGTGGCTGCTCAGATGAATGGAAGGCGATGAGAGTTCTGTGTGTGTAACTGCACTTCTCATAGGTCCTCGCTGGTCGTCGAATAACATGGAGAGCTTTCTGCTGCTTATTTATGTCACTTATTAGTGGACCCCCACCGGCAGGGTCCATCATCTGAATTATAACTAAGGATTAGGCCCCAGGCTAATGATAGTACTAGCAGGGGGAAATTGACATGTTTCCTGTAAACCAGATTACAGAGCACATGCAGAGCTGCATATGTATGAGGCACAGACACACACATGAAGATTAAACACACACTGACACACAAAACAGCCTATAAAACATGGGGGATTGCAGCTGTGCTTAGATTATGAATCTCTATTAACCTTGCCAACCCATCAACTCACACTTAATGAGGCCAAAGATAACACAGACAGAGGCTCACGCACACACATAATGAACATGGAGTCTCATGTACACACACACATATGCACATAATGAACTCGGAGACTCGAGATTTAAATTAGCGAGCCAAAAAAAAACATATTTATTAACCTCGATGTATCTGGAATTCAAAATACCACACTTGGCCTACATGTTGGAGGAGGAGAACACACGTGAATTGCACACGGAGTGTCGGCGACACGCGTGACATTTACGTCAGGGTCAGTCGTTGGGCAGACATGGCTCGAGGCAGCCTTCATATACACTCTGTGATGCTCATTTCAAGCGGCGAAGAGTAATGGCACAGTTTGACGTGGCCTCAGGCGTGGAGATAACCCAATATCAGCCTGCAACGGTTTCATTTATGAGAAAACACTGCAGTCCAATATCGTACGATACTGTATTGCACCTGTTCCCCGTGAGGGAATGCTTTTATTCAGCCGGCGTTAGTATCTGTGGTGCATTTGTGTTCTGAATGTTGCACGCAGAAAAAAAAAACAACAACTAAAAACCCCACCCCCCCCCACATAGATCAGAGGACTCCATCCCTGCAGGTCTCAGCTCTACTGTCCAATCAGAAGAATCAATACACCTCAGGACTCTGCCGGACAACAGCAGTGGATCTACTTTTAAAGTTAAAGGACATTACGGAGGCTCCACCGTGGATTCATTTCAAGTTCAAGGGCAGTTGTATTAGGATCAATAAGAGTCGAGAGAAGAAGAGGACTGAGGAAAAGTGTCTGCTCTCGTCTGTTGTGATTGTCACATAATAACAGAATTTCAAACTAAGGCTGGATTGATTTTTTTCTTCTTCTTTCTTCTTTTCGTGTCCCTCTAAAAATACGTTACAACCTCAGGGTTCTGATGCAAGTCCTCCAATATTCTTTTTTCGTTCTGAAGGATTTCTTGGAGGTCCTTTGGTTAGCAACAGGACCAGTTCGTCTCTGGATTACACGAATCCCCGCTGAGCTAAGCGGCGGCGTTGATTTCCAATCTCCAAGTATGGATCAGTGCAGCTCCTCCCCCTCCTCCCATTCCCGCCCACTCGTGTGGAAGTCTGATGCTGCTTTGCCCCTGCATATTAACGCGGCTGTAATTGGACTTGTTGTTTGTTTGTAGCGCGTATGTTTGTTTGGATGGCGTTTGAAGCCTCGCTTAATTAAACAGCAACCTTGGTGTCGGAGAGTCTGCGAAACATGTGGAAAACGCACAGTTGAGAGTCATTTTTGTTGGAATAGAGAGGTGAGGAAGAGTCGATTATTTGTGAAATAGGTTGACATACACGCCGACTGCTTCCCTGTAAGTAAGTGTCAAGTTTACGTGAAATAAGATGTGTGTTTATTACTCAATCATTGCAACTCTGTCTCCCCTTCCCTTTATATTATTTTGCTACGGGTCACTTTACCACTCCAAGTCTTGCAATAAAAACGTTTTTTTTTTTTTTAAGAAGTAACGCTGACACTATAACAGTAACTGCAAAACAACAATAACACGTTTTTTATAGGACTTCCTCTGATGCCGTAATTTCACCTCACATCCCTTCAATGGCTCTCAGGCAAATACGGGGTTGAGTGTAAGGTTCTCGGACCAGAGTTTTCCCACTTCCCACCTCCAGATCTCTTAGATCATCAAACCAGTTAAGATTGACTGGAGTAACAGGTTCCTCGGTCGAGGCTAAAGGGAACGTGTGAATGTGTATTTGTTTTAGCCTCCAAGAAAGCTTTGGAACACTTTAGTATTTGCAATAAAGTGCTCACCCCTCCATCAATATCGCTGTACTTGAGAATAAACTACGGACCGTCTGGTTTGCCCCAGCCTTTGAGTGCATTTTAGTTCACTTTTCTTTATGTTATCATTTGTTTTTAATCTTTTTTCTTGTAGTCCAGCGAGAAGTAGAAACTAAAAATGCAATCTGCATAAAATATAACCAAGAATTTGCAACCCATTACCCTTTTGACTCATTTGAATTTATGTGGAATGAATGGAAAAAAATAAATAAATAAATAAATAAACAGAACCCATTTGATCACTTTGGGGCTTTGCTGACTTTCTCCTATCGATTTGGGCAAGTCTAACCGTATTTGTCCACAATTCAATTTCACCAAGTATTGTGAGACTTTAAGGTGAGGTTTATGATTGAGTCTGGGGAGCATAAAAGAAGTTACCAGACCACAGAGACCGAATATAACCTTTAAAGGCAGACTATTACTTGTTTGTGTCCCTTCAATTATGCTGCACTTCTCTTAAGAGTGCAGCGGCTACCCAATACATTTTGTATTAGCTCAGAGGAATCTGTTGACAAATGGGAGTGTGGCGGAGCCGCCGAGGCCAGTCCTGTGAGATGGAGGAAGGTCTGATGACTCATTTAGAAATCCCCCCAAATGGCTCCCAGACCTAATCACCGGTCTTGTTTAATGGCCACTGATGTGATTATTGTGGATGACTATTTGATCTCGCTGCGCCGCTGGAGAGGAATTAGAGAAGAGTAATTCACCAACAAACAGCGAAGGCGTGGCAAACCCTTCTTAACACAGACAGAAGCCGCCGTCCCTTCGTGGTGAAACAGACGCGGCTCTTTTACGCTCGTCTTCATGAGGTAACAATTTTCGATTCTTTGTTTTGTTCGCTGCGGAAGCTTTGATCCTGCCGCGCCGCACGCGTCACTGAGGCAAAAAAGTAGGCCACATCTTTGCTCCATGCCCGCACTCGCATGTCCCTCTTCCGCTGCCTCCTCACCCCCAGACAGGCCACTAACGCATGTAGATCGTCTGGCTATGATAGATTACATACTGCCAACATATTGGGTGCTGCCAAAGAATCCCGGAGCTGGCTTTTGCTTTTCCAGCCTGAGCTCCCACACTGCGAAAATGATTGTTTAGTTGTGTTGTAAAACAATAAAACAGGGGGTGGGTGTCTGCGCTATAGCATGCTAAAATGAAAATGAATAACCCTGGCCAGGTGTCTGCGCCAAATGAATCTCCTTGTCCTAATAAGTTAAGACAGATGGCTGTTTAAGGCCAGTTGTCTGGGGAAATGATTTTGGCATATATTGCCCAACTGATGTGTCCTCCTCTCCATCAGTCCCAATCAATAACAGCCTCCACAAAGACATCTCTCACTCTCTGTGTGTTTGTGTGTGTCATTTTGTGTCCCTGCTACAACTGCTGCAACATTTGTGTGGCACAATACAATTAAAAGTGTATCAAAACCAAACCAAAATCCAGAAAACATCAAGCGACACTGAACTTCATAAAGCTGTAGTACGTAACATTTTGGCAAATTGTGTTGTTGTTGTTATTCTGACTCTAAATCGAAACGATTTAACAACCTTCATCTGAAAACAAGCTCTGTCAGGCAACACTATCAGACCAGACCAAGGGAGCGTTTGTGTGTATACAGCAGCAGTGCTGTTGTGGGGGCGGGGTCGAATTCACTAGTAGAATTCACTTCTGAATCGTTGTCTCACTTTACTAGCGCAATGTTGCCATGGCCTCCATCTTCATGTAAAATGACTGAAGTGTGTGTTTGTTTTATTCTGTCGAGCTTAAAGTCAAAAAGTGCGACCATAAAAGGACATTTCCTAATTGGGAGTCATTTATACGTTCATGTTTTAAATACGCATTTGTAAACAGGGACAAGAGAAAACTTTAAAGTCTATCAGAGTCAAAGAAAGTAGAAGCAGAGTCTTCTGAGCACAGCCTCATCAGCTAATACATGGGAACTTCTATTAGCATGAGTATACTAATTGCTAATTTCGAGTTAATGAGGCAGATTATGCTTTTGGAATAATGTGTTAATAAAACCAATCTTTCAAGTTTTGTTTCACAGCGCACTCGTGTCTGATTCTAATTGTTTTTGGAAATATAAGTCGGATTCCATTTTTAGCTGCTAATTTATATGTAAATCCCACACGTTGAAGCCAGAGAGACAGACACTGTATGGATTCTGTCCAGTTTTAGCTTCAGATATCTGTCACATTGGTTCTTGTTTGACGTGTGGTTTTAGGGCATCATGGTGCGCAATCAATCATCCGATCGGGCTTTTGGGAGATGGATTTTGGTCTGTTGGTCACCTGCGTTGTAGTTACAGCAGTTCCACAGTGTTTCACATGGCCCCGATTAAAAAAAAAACAACCATCTCAAACTCTCATTTATCACAAACGTCTATCAAGAAATAGGTTGACTGCACATTTTGCACTGTGTTCAATGTTTTTTCATGCGACAGGTGGGTGTATTTATTTTTAAATTCCATGAGTTATGGTTCTTTTATAGGCTGCCTGTTGTCTCGGTCATGCTGAACATGGCTCTGCTGCAGTTTTAGCATGTTTGCCAATGAAAGATTTCCCCTGTGGGGACTGTTAAGTATATTTTATTGATCAAAAAACATCAATAATAAACATGACGGTAATAAATGGTCCTCAGGTTCAACCATGCTGTGCCGTATGAGAGGCAAATTTTTCATACTTTTTACACATTAATTTTTTTTTTTTTTTAAAAAAGGAATATTTTCACTTCCAGACGGTTAATTTTAAGCTGTTGATGACATTTTTTTTTCTTGCACATATTTCACCATCAAAACCTCCCAGAGGAAGCAAAAAAAAAAATCATTCACGGCTTCCATAATCCTGAATAATTGTATGTCCCTAGAGTTGGACAGTGTTGTTTTCAATTTCAGGAAATTCAATAATTTGGGGGGAAAAAAAATTGTTTTCGTGTTCTAAGGCTGACATGCTAATATTAATTTTTAATCTCTTTCCCACTGAATCTGTCATAAAAAAGATCCCTCAGATGTTTTGAAAATACTGTATGAATTTGATATGAAGTTGGTGCATACATATGCATGCAAAGTACAGTAAAATCCATCCAAAAAAACACTAAAATAATAAATAAATGCTAAAATTGGAGCAGCTTTACCATGAGTTTTGACCTGACGTTTTATTTACAGTCAAATTTAGGGTGGTTTCATTCTTTCTGTGTTAAAACAGTTGTTAAAGTGTAAATAAATGATGTTTACAGATATTTCTCTCGGTGCAGGTGCTGGATTCTTGTCCAGGCCAGTTCCATACTTCATGTTGCCACAGTTTCCTCAAACCATTTCCTGCATAGCTGTGGTAAATAGGTTTTTTAGATCTTAAGGCTCAAGCATGAGACGAGCGTTTTGGTGTGGCATCACGCGTCCTTTATATATAACGCTCCGCTAAATTTAGCGCCGGCTACCGTCGAGGTATTTCCTGCCTGCCTCTGCATCGGCGGATCTCTCCGTGCATGCTGTCGGAGCTGTTGCTCCTCTTCCCAACATACGTGACCAAACACTCCACTAATGGTAGGTTTGATCTGAGGAAGGAAAATGTGGCCTTGAAATTCCCCAGCTCCTCCTTTGCAGAAATTCAAATCCCAGAGGTTTTAAAGAGGGTATATTGAAATCCAGTCGTACAAGCAGAAAGTAAAAGTCTTTGTTAAAACACAGTCAATTTAAGAATTCATTTTTAAAGAAGTTTGCAGCCTATTGCAGTGACAAATTCAGGCGAGCCGCGTCACTTCATTCTCCAAAAGTAACGGCTTGATTTAGGTCTCACCATCCCAGTTTGGACCATTATGAATCAATGAACTTGCAGTGACCTCTTACTGGTGAGTGGAGTGCACACAGACAGGCCCAGCCTGGATGCCCTTCTACTTCTTTGTCTGTGTTTTAGCAATCTTGAAGAAAGTCGGTCAGAGGTCACTGAGTTCACTTTGCAACAAAGCGATAAATCACTTTCAACAAATACGTCAAAACATCTGTCGGTTGGACGCCAAGAAGACCACAGCAGCTGTGTTCGCTTCAAGTGTGGAAGACGATTATAGATTACGAGAGACACCAGACATTTACTGCATACAATAGAATACTATCACTGATGTTACGCCATGTTCTCACTCAAGACTCAAAAGTCACCTTCAAACCTGTGACTGAGCAGATTTTCACGCCCGACTCAAATGACTGAATGTAACACATGCTGGTTTCCATCGGCTTCGGCTTTAATCAGCATTGATGGGAGCTCACTTTTTACAGCTTGGGACAGCACTCAATATTTTTTATGTCATCATTTGGATCAATTGAAAGACTGATTGAAAGAGGGCCCGGAGGAAAAGATATAAAATATTAATGACCAGTACATTGCCTCTAAGATCCGTGCTTGTGTTTTTGTGCTCTCTCTTCGATTTTGTCGCATTTATGATGTCACAATACGTTAATGGGTAAAAAAAAAGAAGAAATAAAATGGTGTTACAGTATACACAGTGTATCAGATTGCACTTTCTGCTTCTTCCTGTTTCTGAAGCCGAGGTCACTTCAATTGTGCTCCACCCACAGGTCATCTGACCTCCTCCGTCCCCGCAGTCTCCCTCACCATCTGACCGCGGCAGAAATCGAATGTCCTGTTCAGCAAGAACAAAAAAATGTCAATTCTGCTGTTGATTCAATTAGAGAAAAGCAGTGTGTGAGATAAAGCTTGTGTTATTTATCATGGCTAAGGTAGCACTCAATATCACTTCGCACACTCGATATGTTAATTAGAGCTGTGCAGCCAAAGCCGATGACTGTGGGAAAGATCCCTTCCTCAAATATTTTCTACTTACCAAGATCAATCGAAGGCAGCCGTACTTGGGCTTCTTTATTGAGGTATTTTCACAGGTAATAAATTCCCATTCAACTTCATTATCATTTCATGATGTGTTGCTCATTATCAATTGCAAATTGGGGGCCCAACATTGGCAGCATAAATTGAGAACTTTGAAACTCAGATATGTTGGAATGTCAGCCGAATTCACACATACAGTTATTGTGATTGTTGTGACTACATGTTTCCAAGGTCCAGTGTGTTAGAATTAAACCATGTTTGGTTCAAAATAAGCAGTTGTCACATTCTTTGGTAGCCTTCTCTCGGGGTGTAAATATCGCTGGTCTGTTGTGTCGTGTTCAATGTCGTTGCCATTGTCGCCGTTCGTTTCGTTCATTGTCATCGTTTGTTGTCGTCGCACCGGTACAACGTCACGCTAGCCCACACCCCGCCTACTAACGTAAGGTACTGTCCATCTGACGTCTCCTCTCATCCCTCCCTTTCCTAAGCACAACAGAGAACTATGGTGGCCCTCACATACCAAAGAAGGCTTTTGTCATCAACAAGTGCATCCAGTTGTCTGTTAGCTGATGAGGTCTCCATGCATTCTTGCTTTATGTATCCGGCATACGTGGGCGTGTGCTCTGGCAGTTTGTCCGTAAGCGCGTCTCTATTCTTTATTAATTTACGTTTGTTACCAAAGTGTTTCCTCATTGTCCTTTAAAAGGAAACAGTGTTGAGTGAACAGAAACATGGCAGATAATAATCCAGCATGGTGCCATGAGCTGTGCATTATTCAACAGCCATACCATCTCAGAGCATTTCTTTTTTCTTCTCATCAAGCGTCGTACTCATGACTGATTATTTCAAAGTTTCACCAAGGACTCTGCATGGTAGAAGATGACATTTAACTGCGGCTCGATCAGCCTGTCTTTGTGTCTGTGGTGGATGGAACAAATTTAAATTTGGCTGCAAGGAACAATGATCATTAAAAAAAGATGCAACCTTTTTCTCACTCTATATTTCTTGTCTTTTCCTCCAACTGCGTAAAAACACCCTCTCCACATGTCTCTCAATTCCATTTATCTTTACACCCACGCACAACCTGTCCTTCCTTCGCTCATTCCTATGACCTTGCTCGTTGTGTATCCCTGTGAGAGTCATTGTGAGTAGATACACGGAAGAAACAGCAACCAGAAAATCCCACATACCGTCTAACTTGTATTTATATTTACTGCAACGTTTTAGTGCTCGACCTCGTAAGTGTGCGGGATCTTCTGTTCTTGTACTGAAGCATTGCAAGTTTGTGTGTAGAATCTGATTGAGTTAGTCCGACTTAAACCCAACTTTTAAAATACTTGTACTGAATTGAATTTCTCAATTCACCCAAATTTGGTTTGGGTAAAAAATTTGAATCCAAACTGCTCCACAGTTCCTGGGTAATAAGATGTATAAAGTACTAGAGACCGAGACTTGAGTAAAAGTACTCAAAAAGTGTTCTTTAAGCACCACACTTAAGTGGAAGTACTAAAGTATTCAACATGTTTTGTTCTTAAGTATTGCAAGTAGTTTATTTTAAAATGTACTACTCAAGTACTGAAAGTAAAAGTAGAAGTAGTGTGTTATGTAGTTCTTACCTATTTAAAGTTTGAGAATAGGTTGAGATCGTTTCGGCCCCAAGGCCTCTAACCTTCACTTTACCAGATAAAACTGCGAGTTGAGCACCTCGGAGGGAACCAACTAATAGATGGTTTGATTAGTCTTTGGCCCCTAAACCCAGGTCGGATGACCGATTTCAGAGTCTACTCTAAAAGTACAGATTTACTGTATGTGCCTCATAAAAAAAAAATAAGTCATTCATACCTAAACAGATATTCCATAACACATGGGCTGAAGTGCACTCTTGTGCAGTGATATATTATGTGGAAAGAATAAAGGGGGGGAAAACAGAGTCATGTCATAATATTGGTAGGTGCTAACAGATAAATGGTCCCGATGTAGAAGGAGATACAAGATGGAAAGCAATGCACTACATCCAGAGGTTAAAAGAGAAGTTAGAGCTTACAAGCCAGGATTTAAATGAGGTAAACAGCTCCAAAGAGGCTGAGATGGGATGGTAAGCATTTGGCAGCGAGATGCTGGCAACAGGCAATCAGACGAGAAACAGATACAATATAAGCAGGTAATGGGCCAAAAGGTACAGGTGGGAGGAATAGGCCCGGATGTTATGGCAGCTTAATTTGCAACAGGCACCATCTGGCAATGCCTCTAAAAACTTTGTTGAGTAAATATTCGAAATACACCGAAGCTGACAAAGAGCAGCTGGGTAGAGAGGTGACTGGGTCAGGTGGTCTCCAGAGGAGGGGGGAAGTGACTGAGGGAAAATGGTGGGGAGAATAAATGCAGGTAAGGATGTGGAGAATTCCAGAGTCGACGCACTGGGAGAAGCTCAAGGGCACTGATGGGTAAAGCTGGATCTGAGCGTTAAGCTAGGCGGGTGATGAGAACCAAGAAACACGAGGTTGACCCACGAGACATGACACCTTGGATGAGTGACCAACAGAAAGCGTGCAGTTTGGAACGAGTCTTAGGAAACGAGCCGGTCAGCTTATAGGATAGAATCCAAACGCGGCAGCTCTGCAGGCGCAAAACCAGCTCTAATATCCAAGGTTGTAACAGGAGATACAGGGCAGAGGGCAAGCTGGATAAGTGTTTTGTGGGTCATCGAGGGCCATGGCGAGGTCACTGGATTCATCAGAGCAGGATGGTTCACAAAAAACTATCAGACAAAAGGATAGCATGTTAATCACCCCAGAGGAGCAAGACAGTAAAAACTGTGAGTTGGACTTGGACTCTTGCTTTTCTCTTTGTTCTCTTTGTACTCTTTGGTCTGTTTCCTGTTACTCTCCTTGTTTCTTTGCTCTAGATTCACTTCCCGTCGCCCGTCCTTGTTTTGCAGCTTCTGTGATTGTCTGTCCCTCCCTGATGTGTTTCACCTGTGTTCCATTATTCCTCCCTCCATCACACATTTATATTCCATTATGGAGCAAACATTACTGTCAAGCCACAGAAAAGTAATGATCGCCAAAGCTGTTTTTATTACATATTTTTTCAGCTCAGAATGTCTGAAGGTATTGTAAAACTGAAACTTCTTTCTGTAGCAGGCATGCACCCAACATTTCCGAGCAGAGGATGCTAATTTTTTAGCAATGGTTAATAACTAGTGCTGTCAGTTAAAGTCGTTAAAGCAAACCTCAATTATTTTATCGCAAGATTAACGTTCTTTTTGGCTTACCAAACTAGAGAAAAACTGTTGAAAAGCTACCAGTTCTAGCTAGACCATAAACAAAACAACAGACACGCTGCACACCCTCGTTTGGGGTTGCGAGCTGGCCAAAAAGTAGTAGGCTAACGTTACGTTTTGTGCGGATGGCGAGCGTTGTGCACTTCTCCGTCTCCAAGCGGGCTCTCCGTATGTAACACAGTCTGGATCATATCTCTCGATGTTACCAACCAAGCTGGCAGACCCCCAAAACCGTAGTAAGGAGACCTCCGAAGACCGCTAGCTGCTTTAGCTCGGATTAGCTCATTAAGGCAACAACACAGTAAACCACGGGTTCATTGCGAGTTAACTATGACATTAATGTGGTTGTTTAACTATTAATAACGTTAATAACACTCGTGACACCTGTTTTACTGCTTTTTATTGACTTTAATGTGAACCACAAAGCAAAAGGAAGAGCATACACTCAAAAGTGGAAAGGGCCATGAGTTGTGTGGGAACAAACTGAAACTAAAAGTCAGCAAGGGCAGCCAGGCTCGGAAAAAGGGAAACGGAGGCTGACGTTGGTAACAAAACTTGAATTTAGTTTGGTGGAAAGAGCGGCGCACGCTCTAAAAGAAGATAAAGATAGATAGAGGCTTATACTGATGGACAGAACAGACAAGCTCTTGAGCCTACAGGCAGATATGGGCACTCGTGGACTTTAGGCTAACGCTAAGAAGCAGAAACCAATTTGGGCTCATGTTGACGATCTTAAAGTGGCTCGGACTCAGACTCGGACTCAGACGGAGAGACGGGGTTTAAAGCTCGGACTTTAAATAAAGAGAGTGAGAGCTTCATTCACAGGGTTCACACTGTGACTGTGGTACAAGTTCGGCTCTGACACAGAAAGAATGTACTTGAAAAAAACTGCTTTGTTTCACCTGGTTGTTTGTCTCATTGAAGAAACTCTTGCTCTGACTCTTGCTGAGAACTTTGTGAAAAGCGCTTAGAGAATCACGTGATGTACAGGTTGCAGATTATACTAGGAAATACAGATCATTTTAACCGTTCAAATAGAAATAATGAATATATAGCAGTGTAGGAGTACACGTTCACAGTCCAGGCAAAAGCTGCATATTTTAAATGTGTAATACAAATATAACCCCAGTGTTAATTGTACGGGTGGGATTCATGTTTACATAAATTGCTGTTTTTTCCAGTGACCTGTCATGTGGTGCGTTTTCATGAAGTCATCTTTCTTATGGTTGGCTGCTGTACCTATAATAATATAACACAATCTCTCCTCCTGTCTTTCTAACGCTCTCATTTCACCATGTGGATGCCGTGGTTGGATCTGAGCCCTTTGGGCTCTGCCGGGCTGCAATATCTATCAAAACAATTTCGAGTGACACCTTGCCTCTGCTTTAACCAAGACATGGTGGCCTCAGGTATAGCATGACAAATGCATCCAAATAGGCTCAGAAACAACCCTTACACCAGTCGTAAAGCTGGGGAAAAAAAAGGATATACACGAGTAGTCATTTCCATACCCTTGGCTAATAATCTTAAATGAAATAAATAAAATGCCTCTGCAATATCCCACTTCACTGACGTGATTGAGTTGCACCTCCTATGTATATTAATATTGTATACCCCGCGTGTAGACATGTTGTAAACATCAATAACAAATGAATGTAATTATAAACTGGGCTGTCCTTTCTCCATAGGAAGCCTGACATGGATCAAATGCATGTAATGTTGTTTCTTTTTTCTTTTGAATAATTAATCTCGCGGGCTGCTGTGTCTCCAGAATGCTAAATATTAACCATCATCTAAAGTGCTATTAGGAAGCGGCCGTATCTGCAGCACAGCCAAATGAATATATAATCACTCCACATTTCAAGCGCTCGCAGAATCATCCAAGTGTTCACATATTCCCCCGTCTTCGAGTTCTGTGTACATCTATCAGTAACGACCCCCACACACACGCGCACACACATATAGGTTCACATTAGTTAAAGCCAGGGACTCGCCGGGCGATTTGTCTTGTGTTTGTTGGTAAATGGAGTTCGGTGTCGCTCGCTCGCCGCTGCCCCCACGTCTCCTTGGGCTCTGTTTCTAACCACTGCCACAGAAACACATCAATCATCTCTCATGGCCGTGACACTTGGGTGGATATGGAATATTGATATGGCTTTTAGGATGTGGGGCAGGACTGTGATCTCTCACACCTCTCAGCCAATCGTTGCAGCGACTCTACACATAGCCGCTGAAGGAGTATTTATTTAAAGGCAACCTATAGTTGGTGGACTGATTCACTGGAGGGGCAGTTCCCATTTGGGAAATTGGGATATTTAAAGCAGGAAGACTCACGGGAGCAAGAGATTTCAGCTGGAAATAACTCAAATGTTCATAGTGTTAGTCATTAGAGGCAATATTTGCTTTTCACCAAATGTTTTCTTCTTTCCCTGATAATGACTGTAGCTGTGTTGGATGATTTGGTGTGTCTCATTCTCATTCTCATTATGTCGTATTCCCTTTTTTTTTTTTTGCGCGCGCACAAACGTGTGCCACTGTTCCACAATTAACTGCTGAATGGAAACTTCTCCCTGCAGACGTCTCCTCATTACCTGCTGTGTATACTTTCGAAGCTCACACACACACACACACAGCATCAACTGGAAAAGGAAGTGTTACCATCATCATAAATAATATTCTATTTTCACTAGGCAGTCCTGAGACGTCCTCTCTGTGGCTCCCCCCCCCCGTGCACGGAGATTTATGGCTGCGCGTGTCATTTGAGAATCGATCTAAATCAACTCCCCCGCATGTTCAAACAGGAGAGACGTGGCTCAGTATTTCGATGCCGCGACGCACATGTCGCCGTAAAACGACGACGACTTCTGCGCACGTTTGAGAATGTGGCCTTTTTGTCAGTTCAAGTAAAAGAAGCCAGAGCGAAGCACCACGAGGACGAAGGAATCCCTAAACGAGGTTTACATAATGAAATTAAGAAAAAAATAATAACGAGTACATAAGTAATAGTACAAAACATAAGGGGTGGAAAGGTCAAGCAGCTCCTGCAGCAATAGGCGCCCAGAAAAAACAGACAATAGGGAAACATACAGCTGCAAACAAAGGTTCCACATGTCCGTAGATCGTCAATACAATGAAATGTACATGAAAAGAACTAAAATGAATAAAAATTCAAAAAGCTCCATTTGAACACGCACCAACACATGCTGACATAAATACTGAATTCCAGGATGGGAGAATACTGCCTCCCTCACAATACTTTCACGATGAGCGCAGAACATTTTGCCCGGCAGCTAAAATGGATTCCATCCAAAGATGAGCTATCTTCTATCACCCTGAGCAGTGTCAAAAAAAACAAAAACCCTGCAAAGTTCAAACTCCGTGCTTCACATGAGAGTTAAAGAGGGAAAAACATGCAGTCGGTTTCTTTTTGTGCATAAAAAAACACTCAAACAGGCAAGCAAAATCTTTTTTAAGCACACATTTAGTCGCAACTATATTTGTCACCTGGTCTCCGACTCAGCTGGTAGCTCCTTTTAGACCGTAGCTCCTGATCCTGTGAGAGATGTAAGATTTATGAAATACTTTTTTTCAGGCATTAAAGGGACAGTGTGTAACATCAGCTACATTCAGTTGAGTTATAGCGCGATGGTGTACTTGGTTGTGTCTGGACCTCGGCGATGGACGTCGGTGTATTTTCGGTGTATTTTCGGTGTATTTTCGGTGTATTTTTTGTAACGCTCAGTCTGTTGACGTCACATTTTAGTATCGGCTCAGCTTGCTTGGATCCTCACCAGGAAGCAGGAACCCAAAAATCTTAGTCACGTTTACCGTACACGTCCAACGCAGTCCTGACAGGCAGCGGGCTCGTGGACATTCCTGTGATTATGCTGTTTGTGTGCGGTACAAAGCAGCGTTAGATGATGAGGCACTGCTCAGGTGACAGTCTGACAGTTGTTTTCAGTTTTAATACATGCCAGGACACGTTTTCATTCACTAATCACCAAAGCTGCACTGGCTGTTTAGAGCTGTTATCATCCACCGCAGCAATAAAGTGAAAAAGATAAAGCTCCCATTGAAAGAAAAATCGCCTGGCTGAGACTATCACAGACTGACGACACGACATATCAGCTCTGCTCAAGTGTCTCTCTGATCTCGGCGAGATAGGGAAGCGCACTCCGACGGTTCCTCGAAGCAGAAGTTTAGATGACTTTATCGTGAAATCGATGTGAGCACCAGATGCTGCCCACTGGTTCGGAGTGCCGGTAACTGAGTGGGCGCTGAGTTTGGTCTATATCTGTAACTAATCAAATCTGAAATCAGGAGCATTGCAACAGGGCAGGCCAAGCAGGCAATCGCGTGCGGCCAGAAGCCCCACTTACGCTTGAGGGGAAAATGAGAGACAAGGGGGCTTTTGAGGTCCTGAGAGTGCTCCTGATATGCCCCCCTCCTCCATGCCTAAAATAGACTTTCTGTGGAGGCTTAAGTCATTGAAAGTTGTTTCAAGCCACAAGCATGCAATTCTGCAGATAAACTGATGCAATTAGATCAGCTGATTCATATTTCAGTCTGTATCTGCGACCTACATGTAAACTCTCATTACAGACGGGATGGATTTTATACCCGACTGTGATCCAAGGTTTCTAAGAACCTCAGATTCACTTTGGCCAATAAACGTCCTGTGGAATTTCTTTTTTCATTTCAAACCCACGGAAACAGCTCAGTGAGTAAGTTCAAATCTATGAACCGTCTCATTTAGCTTCTGGTAAGAGTTACGACCTGACCCCCACTGGGACCCAACTTTCCAAACCAGGTCCATTGGTTCCATGTTTGCAAGCGTCAAAAAACATCTTTTTATTGTATTAAATTTGGGTTTTGATCACGTTGGCTGGGGCAGTCTACTTAACGTGGCGCTCTCGTAAACAAAGCTACAGGAAGCCAGTGAAGGGAGCGGAGGAGCGGTGTAGTGTGGGAGAATTTTGGTAGGTTGAAGACCCGTCGAGCTGCTGCATTCTGGATGAGTTGCAGGGGTCGTATGGCACACGCAGGGAGACCAGCCAGGAGGGAGATGACAAGAGCCTGGACCAGAACCTGTGCCGCCAGAAGAAGTACTCTCGTTGTAGCTGCTGAGATGCAGAGCATCCACCGTGCCAGAGGGGGAGCTGTGTATCTAAGAGGTCTATCCATGGCCTATCTATTACGTCACTTCCCGGTACCTGGCCAATCACAGGACAGTGGGAAAGCTCTCGTTGGCTGGCCAATCACAACGTAGTCCACATTCTGGGGGTGTGGTATTGGTCTGAAACAGCGCGGCTGACGAGAGCGTCAGTGAGGAGATATTTTGATCGGCTCGTTTGCAGCGGTTAGGAGGTTTTTAACCATGAAAACAAGTTAATATATGTAAGTAGACCTCCATAACTGACATATATGTGTGATACAAGCATTTGATGTCACCTTTAAAATGGAAACACTGAATAGCCTCAAGTCATGTATTGCCTTCCTCTAAAAAAAGAGTGCTTTGTCCACATAAACCTTATGACGAAGATGTAACTTCAGGTCGTTTTAGCCCGGATAAGAACGGAGGGGGCATGGTTGTCAGTCTTGGATTGGGTTCAAACACAACAAAGGAGAACACATGTCAGGTTTGTTTTGGGTTCAGTTGGTTCTCTCTCAGACGGACAGATAGATACATGCGGCGTAAGCTGCACTCAATCACTGAACTATGGTGGAGCACGGCGCTTTTGATTCCTGACATTTTTTGTCTCCAGGTACAGCGTACCTCTCGAGCCGAGAGTAAATAAGGAAATGTGTCTGCAGTCGGACAGTCATGGCTGACAGAGTGAGACCATGTGTGTCCCCCTCCCGTTTCTCGCACAGAAACGGGAGGGGGATGATGTTAGGGAAAGAGAGATGAAGGGATGGAGACAGTAAGAGCCTGTTGGTGGTCATAGCCCAGTGCACACACACAGTCTCCCCACGCCGCCTTCAGGCTCGACCTGGGCAACAGGAACACACACACACAGTCACAAATGTGTGTGTGTGTCGGTGTTATAACATGTGTACTAACTCGCGTTCATGTACGTGAAACACGCCAAAAAGTCCCCTGATGGAAGCTGATTTTCATTTTTCATCGAAAACTTTCCCGCGTAAATTTCCACCAGGACTGATTCCACCTTGCCAATTGGAAAGGGAACTTGGCTTGTAACCGGAAGGTCACCGGTTCAAGTCCCCACCAGGTCGAAAGGGCTGGGGTACCCCTGAGCAAGGTATCCAACCCCCATTGCTCCCCGGGCGCCACTCAGTGTGGCAGCCCACTGCTCCTAATTCTAGGATGGGTCAAAATGCAGAGAATAATTTCACTAAGGAGATTAATAAAGTATCTAAAATTAAAAAAATAAGACATCCAGTTGTAATTATCACTTTATTACGTTCCACATGTAATTACATATATACAGTATAAGCTTTAGCTTTATTTCTCTGTTGTTGATGATAATAGATTTATTTTGCATTATAAATACATTGTGAAGTATACATCATTCCATGTCGAAACACACCCTTACACCAAACCCTTATTGCCCATGAACACCACTTTTTCCCCTCTTGACCAACTAAACGCCCAATCCTAACCCGTAACCAAGCCATAATCCTAATTCTTGAACCAAGTCTTAACCAAGCCAAGATGCTGTCACTGTGTTTCATAAATGTCCTCACAAAGATATACAGTATGTACAATCACACACACACCAGGCTACCTCCTGTGAAGCAGATTTGACAGACACATGTGAAAGGTCACAGGTGCTTCCTGCTGCAGAAGCTGTAAAAATCTGGAGCCAGTTTCCACATCATTTCTCACTCTCTTTCTTTCTGTCACTACATTTTCCAAACACAGCTACAGCTCCATGCCTCCGTTATGCTTGGTGGCGATTTGGTTCCTTCCAGCTTGTTAGTGTTCAGCGTTTCCAGGCTGACCCACAACGTCACACGCTGCGACAACTTTAGCGAGGAGCTCGTTTGCTGGCATGTGTGTTTCTACTCACCTTTAACGTCATTATTTCATCGTGTTTTTACAGCTGTTATTTTCTTCTGTGCACAGATTTGTATTTTTGTTTCCAGGTCAAAGCAGTGGGAACTCGATTCAGTGTATCCACGCAGTAGTAATTCCACTCCCACTCACATTATCTGCATGTGCTGGTCTATTTAGTCCATTCTCATTGTGACTTCTGACCTATTTACATGTATTTTAAAAGTCCGGTTTTCACTGAACGGACACAATAATTTGTCATTTCCTATGTGAAACACATTCTGCGACCAGGTGACCTGTCACACTCGATCTGATTGAGTCTCTTTGGATTTTATCACATGCTCCCAGAGCTTTGCTCACAGCTAGGGCGGGAATTATTGCTATTTATGCGTGCGATGCCGCTGCGGGTCTTACCTGTGATACAAAGATCTGTCTGCGGAATGCATTAGCATAAGAGTCCCTGGACTATAAAGGGAATTTGTGCAATTCCAATGTTTTAGGCAGCATGAATATGAAACGGTACGCTAACAAATCCATATTTAGACGCCTCGATTGCACAGAGAGTGGTGTAAAGAAGAGAACAAATCTACATTTCTTATTGTGTGAGGGTCATATGAAGTTCTAATATCAGGCAGAATACACATGACATACAGAAGAGCCATTATTCCCCTGTAGCCCTGTACATTATTGCTGATGTATCGCCGGTTGCAGCACAAAGACAGATTGGCCTACCGAGACAATGTCTCACCGCGTGATCAATATCCATCTCTGTCAACCAGTTAAATGAAAAAAAGACAATCTCCTACTAATGTGTCCCCTTTATTACTCGTATTTATCACCAAGTGAGATGAGAAAGCGGTGGAGGGCGAGCGGTGGAGGGCGAGCGGTAACAGCCCGGCGTGTTGAATATGAACACAGTGAGTCACACGGAACAGCCTGCCAGCTACAAACAGGGCATTTTTTGAAACCACCATATGTGGACGTGTGTTTCTGTGTGAATATGCAAAAAAAAAAAACGGACCACATTTTCACGTGTGAATCCTCCTTCAGGTGTTCTGTGTTCCCGCCCGCAGCCTTCCTTGACTGCCTGCTTTAATTATTGATGAATCTTGTAACAGCAAGAATGTATTGAGAAAGTGGCCTTTGTGCGCGCTGGAGGGTGGGCGGCACCATATGTCGCAAAGTGCAGATTAAATTCTCTTTGTCTTAAAAGAGAGGCATCTAGAGAATGTGATGGAGTCCTGCAGGGGGGTGAGGAAAGGGGAGGACAAACCCTCCCAGATCACCTCCAACAAAGAAGAGTATTAAAGAAACACCTGTGGTTTGAGCAATGAGAGATCCAGATCTTTTTTCTCCTCCTCCTCCTCCTCACTATCAACCCCCTCTCTGCCCTCTGGTCTGGGGCATAATGTCTTCTCCAGATGAAAATGAAAGGAATAGATGCTGACATTCTGGTTTAGGGTTGGAGCTTCCTGCGTCTTCTGGGTCGCGGCAGAGCAGTGTGAGGGAAAGAGAGGCTGGATACTTCGACTGCAGAAAGATGAGATTACTGACGAACAGATGCCTGCTAATGAAGTGTTGACAGGCCGGGTGAGAGGCCAGACTAAGCTACTGTATGGATAATGATGGAAAGAGGAGGGGAGGGAGGGTATGGTGGAAAGACTGATGGAGGAATGGGAGGTGTGTGTGTGTGTGTGTGTGTGTGTGTAAGCCTATCTTAAGCTCCTGTTCTCCAGCTTCAGAACTTGCGCTGGGCTCTGTCACCAGGGGAGCAGATAGCTTTTAGCAAGCTACCCTGAGGTGGAAACCCCAAAAAAAAAAAACACTCAGCCTCCCACTGCCTGTTTACTCCTCTTTTTCCTGCTCTCTCCTCATTTCATCCTTCTCCGTTGAAACATTGTGTTTTCCTTCGGTGCCTCTGTGACACTTACTTTCTTCCTTTGAATTGAAATACATTTATTTCTTCCCTCCTCTCATGCTGCCGCTGCTGTGGACACAAACCTTTTTCTTTTTCCTATCCACCCGCAGTCAGCGCTGTCAAGGAAACATCTATTGCCTCTGCTCCTCGCTCTCCTCACACAGGTGGTGTCTTATGTTCAAGGATGCAAATGAATAACAGAGGTAATTTCATGTTGATAACCAGCTCGACTTCTTTCCCTTAAAAGCAGATCTGAGTTGGAACTGGTGGATGATGAAACACAGGGACACACGGTGGAGAAGTGTGGGATTACGGTGTGGCGTCTGGAATAGGAGGGGAAAGAGGAGGTGGTTTTTGCAGCATAAGGAGAGGGTGGTGCACTTTTGAATAAAAATACTACAGCTGGCCAGATGTGGGTTCAGCAACTTAAAGGTGACATAGAATGCTTGTATCACACATATATGTTAGTTATGGAGGTCTACTTACATATATGAACTTGTTTTCATGGTTAAAAACCTCCAATTCGCTGCAAACGAGCCGATCAAAATATCTCCTCACTGACGCTCTCGTCAGCCGCGCTGTTTCAGACCAAAACCACACCCCTAGAATGTGGACTGTGTTGTGATTGGCCAGCCAACGAGAGCTTTCCCACTGTCCTGTGATTGGTCAGGTACCTGGAAGTGACGTAATTGGTAGGCCAGCTCTCAGATACACAGCTCCCCCTCTGGCACGGTGGATGCTCTGCATCTCAGCAGCTACAACGAGAGTAGTTCTTCTTCTTCTGCGGTTGAATGTACGCAACCGGATGTGCCCGGACTAGTGCCCGCACCAGGAGGCGCTACGGTGGTGAGAGGAGTGGTGAGGATTTTTGATGATGACATCAAATTAAGGAAGTGCCGATCCGCTTCGCAGAGCCCAGGAAAACAATACAACACTATTTTCTCAGCAGTGGCTGAACTGTTTGTTCTGAAACTTTAGGGTTTCATAAACGAGGTCATGACGCAGATACATACACAAACGCAGCGTTAATTGGAGCTTCCGGTCTATGTGGGCTTTGAAGGAACACTTTTAGCTATGTATTCGTAGCATAGGGGTAGTATTTTTTAAAAACAATGTGCTTCCCAACCTCAGTTTCCCTTGAGTTAAGAAATATCTTCATTCTTTTCTTTGTTACGTGCTCACCACGTAAAAAAGACACTTGGTCCTGTTAGCATAACTGTTAGCAAAGATGGCGGACACTGTTTACATTCTGGGGGGGAAAAAAAAGAATGAAGATGTTTTTCGACTCAGGGGAAAGTGAGGTTACTCCCCCTATTCTAGTAATACAAAGCTAAATGAAAAGCGGTAAAGTATTCCTATAAGTGCCCATAAATGAGGCCAGCTCACTATCCTAAATAATGTACAGTATGTCCAGGTTGGTTTAATCCAAGATGACGGATTAAGTCTGGATTAATTTGGGCTCAAATTTTAAAGCAGCATCCTTTTACTCGTGGCAAAGTTCCACTGAGAATTCACTGGGGAGAACTTACCACAGTTATACAAGATCTTAGTGAAAAAATAGTACCAAAAAAAACCAACCACTTGTGATTATTATTTTTTTTCTTTTTCTGGCTTGCACTTAACTGCCCAGCGTGCTTACCCTCTAGCACAAATAGGGCTATGCTACATTGATTACCCAGAAAGGCTTGTAACGCCATCTCCTTCTGCCCACTTTGCTCCCAGGAAATGAGCACCTACGATCCGCTGCCTCCTCCTCCGTTAGCGAACAAATGTAGTGAGCAACAGCAATTTCCTCAAGCAGACATTGCCTCCCGCTGCTCCAGATTACAGCTCATTAGTAGGAGCTGCGGAGAGACGGCCCACACGTCGCCTTTCCCTCCGATTCCCCCACATTGTCGCGTTTGATTCTGGACGCGGCGGCGAGGATGGCGTAGGTGGTGGTTCACGGAGGTAAGGGGGGGACAAAGACGCCCGGCGAGGCACTTGTTCTTCGTCTTGTCAGACGAAACATGGAGGTTGAGCAGAGGCAGTGGGAGTGACCTTCATGTTGTTGTCGTGGCAGAGATTCAGTTCCACTTAAAAGAATTCCTCTGGTTTCAAACTCCGCACAAGGCAACACTCGTCGTGTAGTCAGAAAAATACTGAAGGTTGAGGGAGGATTCTATGAGCCGCACAGAGGGTCAGCATCTTGTTCTTTTTTGCATGAACAGGCGACAGACTGTGAGCTCTTTTACATCTGCGTGAGTGAGTGAGACTCGTCCTTTGTGTTTTGTTTATGAGAATAAAACGCGCCGAGAGAGCTCCTCTCGAACTGTCAGCGGTGCCAGGCAGTGCATGGTAATTGCGATTGAAAAGCCTTGTGTCTCTGAGCGTTCACATTCATTATCCGTCTTTCCTCTTCCGTCCTGTTTTGGGGCGACCGGTGCAACTCAAAGCGCATCCCTCCAAAGTTCCAGTCTCCTCGCTGTCCTTTGAGAAGTTTTGGCAGAGTTGCAGAAGGGAACAGATGCCAGATGTGTGTACCGTATGTCGAGAGTTTTAAAATAAACCCTTCTCTGTCTGCTTTTGTTTTGCCGTCTCCTGAGGAAAATGAATACGTACGGGCTCGTAAGAGTTCCGCGTCAAAGTCTGTCACAGAAATTGTTGTTTGTTTTTAGATGTAGTCAGGTTTAATGGTTTATTTTGTTGACGTGGAAGAAAGGGAAAATAATGAAGTCAGTCTTTTACTTTTTGGTTAAAGTGTGTTGAAGAAAAACATCCAGCACAGACAATGCTTACACTACTTTTGTGTTTCACCGCAGCACGTCAGTGGTTGGAACTTCTGAGACACTCAACAAGATCACGAGGAGTGACCACTCACATGAGGTCAGCTTCAGTTTACATCTTCTGCTTGTCCTCAAGGGCCCCCCATCCACACACATGGATGATTCAAATGCGATTTAACCCCTGGGGGCCCCTCAGACTGAATCAGCCAGGATGATAACAGTCTTGTGGGCAAAGAAAAAGCAGAAAGACGCTCCGTATTCTCCGTCCTCCGTCTAAAAACACATCTCTGGGCCACTGTGCGCTGCTGCATGGAGCTGCTCTTCTTCCTCTAACCATATCCCAACGTGACCTCTGACCTGACAGTCATCCTGAGCCTCTGACAGCCTTTTTTATTTATTTTTTCCCCCTCCCTGAATCCATGAACGGTGGAGCATGAAGCAGACACTGAGACACTCACTGTCTACAGACATCAAACCCCGCTAAGCCTTAATTACATTACACTGGCAGCAGGCTGTGTTTGAAATCTACTGCAGGCACAAGGTCTCTTGTTTAATAAGCACACACTTTGATCATACATGCGTGTTTAAAGGAAAACAAATACAGTGTATTGAAAGAGCTAAATTGACAATATTCCCACTGGTCAAAAAAAATAAAGAAATAAATAATTAACTAGGGAACGAGTTTGGCATTGACGCTCGACTCAAATGACTGCAATTTACGCAGGTTTTTGGCTGTGATCGGCGTTTGTGGGACCACACAAGGCCCGAGTCAATACAGTCATTTCTTCTTTGTCTGCTTCATATTTGGCAGCGATACAAACGGCGCCATCATTTCTGGCACAGCACCATGACGAGCATTCATTTTCCAGTCATTAGGACGACCGTTAGCAATGAGCGTGTTTTGGTGCACCTTACTATTTACAACGTGGGAACCTCGCTACGTTTTATTTTGCCAAATCGGAGATGCAAAAAATAGCCGGTGTTGTTCACAACTCCAAATGAGATGCCAAAGCATTTCATTCTCGATAATTATTTTACCGGGTGACTTGTCTCGCTCGCGACACGTTTCTGCTAGGAGTCACAAATGACGCAGTGTTGTGTTGCTATTTCTGACGCTAACTGACGAAAGCCTGCTCCACACCAGAGGATTTTCAAATCGGACTTGATTTTGGCAAAACCACCACACACACAACAAACTTTGTTAACGATTTTTCCACATTTTAATCCAGCGAAAGCCCAGATTAGACGATCCAGTCAAGATGTAGCTCCACGTACTACGTGATTTAACGTGAATTCAGGATATAAACAAACAGAGGTGGGCTGTCGGCGGCGTCAGTTACTAGCTCCTGTGTGTGTGATGTTTTGTGCTGAGAAACGCAAAAAAAAACAAAACTGGATGAAGTCATGGCTGAGAAGACGGAATCAACTTAGCTTGTACAAGTTATGGTTCTAAGCAAAAGTACTCAATATCCCGTTGCCGAGTTGCAAATATCAAACTTGTTTAATACTGACAATTTGAAATCTGGGAAGACTCTGATGTGTCCGATAATCTGTTCAAATCAGATTAAGCCTAGGAACCAAAGGTTGTCGGTAGGGCCAGATCTGGGACTGAAATCTGACCCTAATCTTCTAGTGTAAAGCAGAGCTAGCGCTTATGGGAACTAAGCTAACAGCTGAGTCCACATGTTCATTGTCACAGAAAACAACATAACATCACTGTCTTCTTCCGATGAGCAAAGATGACATGGATGCAGACCGAGCTGTGCTCACAGCACCCTTTGCTGGACAACTGGATGATGCCTTCAAAGTCTGATGCACTTCTAGGCTGTGTATGAAGTTTTGAAGTGTATCCAAATAGTTGGCTCATCGTTTTGCTGATCACTGACTTGCATGAGTCACAGCCTGACTTACTTGTGTTCATTGTTTGGATTGTGTTCGCCGTTGTTTTCTTCTTCCCCAGACACTTTGTTTTTTGTGATGTCACATTTTACGCATGGCTGGAAAAAACCACCTCCAGGCAAACCATGGAATGGTGTTAAACGCCTTTTAATCACCTGGGATTTTTTAACCAGGGTGAACATGCTAATTTTAGTGTGAAAGAGGCTTAATATTGACTGTGGTGGTGAAAGGCTGAAATAAATCTCCCAAGTGTGAGCTCAATACCTCCACGTGTCTGCGCTGAGCCATGGTTATGAAATATGCTGCGTATGACTTTGCTCTCTGGGTCACATTCAGCAGTTAGAGGATGAATTATTTTGCTCTTTTTTTTCCCCCACTATTTTATTTCGTCTCTCCAGCAAAGGCGGACCACAGTTCCAGCGTGCAACTATCTGCTCAGTTGACCCCGAGACGGCGAGTCTCACCTCGAGCCTGGCTTCAGGGTCAACTCATTTGAAACCTGAGCTCTATACAGACTTCCTCGTGCTGCCACCCTGAACCCAAAGAATCCCACTCATTTATTGTATTGTTAGGAAAAAACGTGTTCAACTGCTCCTGGTACAAGGTCATATAAGATGAATTTGAACGGAACACCTTTTGAAAATGAGCATCGTCAGTCTGAAGGAGCTCTCCATGCCCCGGCCTTTGCTCTCTGTGCCTTTTTCATTTTCTTGACTTGTAATTCAGTTTGAAAATGGATCTGCGACGCACCGGGCATTTGTCTGTGTTCCACCCCACAACTGGCGTCGCCGTACCCCACAGAGTGCGGGACGACATCGGCCAGCTAAACAATGCTGTCGTCATTTGTCACTCCACTGTCTCTTCCCTCATCTCCAGGAGGAGCAGAGTGGGACTGATGCTGACGTGTGATATGTGGCCCATGCATCTGAGTGCGCGCGCATTTACATGCACGCACACACACACTGCATGCGGTTGATTGAGATGGATGCCCTGTGCGTTTGAGCAGTCTGAGAGAGTGAGCGTGTGTGACAGACAGTCAATCAGTCCATGATGGGAGGTAATCGCACAGTGGACAGATCAATTAGTTATTTTCTTGGGAGACAAACAGAAGAAAAACACTGCCACTCTCTGAGTAAATGATTTCAATTTCGCCCGTCTTTCATCCACCGGCATCTTCCTTGTCTCTTCCTCTCTGTGTTTTCGTCTAACCTCCCATTCCTAGCCCTCTGTGCGTCTGCCTCTGTCCCACACCGCTTTGAATTTGGCTGTTTGGTTGTTTATCTGCGCTCATTTCTCCGCCTGTCTCTCTCACACAGCGAGGGGGGTGGAGATCCAGCAGATCAGGACTGAGTAATGGTACATGAGCGCAGCCGGTGAGCAATGAAAGCTCCACTTGGCTAGATCATTTGTACCGGGGGGGCCTTATGGAGAGCGAACATATGTATCGCAAAGCCATCAGGGACGCGCTCCGAGGCCGGTTTGCAAGCAGAGCACACTTATACACAAAAGTAAGGTGCAAGAACACTTGTGACGCATCTGCTTCAAAGCTTAACTTCCTTGTTGGTTTGGAGGATTTGGTGGATTTAGAGTGGGGATGCATGTAGGTCATGTGTGTTGATGTTTTTGCTTGTTTACTCGGCGTAGCTGTGGACGTTTTCCTGAGGTTGCACAGATGTGGTGCAGTCTTGGCTTTCACTGGCGATCGCTGTATCCTTCACACCCACTTAGAGCCAGTCGGCGGCAGAGCAACACACACACACACACACAGACACACACACTCGGAGAGGTTCACATTTTTCTTGCAGTGACACAACCAACATACATTACTCTACTTATTCCCACTAGAGGGTGGATACCAGACCAGAGTCCACTGTAATGGATCAGACCAGGTTGAGACGGTTTTTCTTTAAATAATATTTGGGTTTGGGTCATGTTTTGATTACAATAGCTGTGCTGGCTTGCTTTCACTGCTTTGTATGTGTTGTATTTCAGACCGGATAAACTCAGGTTACACAAACACCAGGATACCCGTTTCGGTTTGGGTTCAGTTAGTTTTTCTCTCTCTTTTCCATACTACACCATACCATCCACAGCAGTCATGGGCCAATTTATTAGGTACAGAGGAGACCTTGCATCCCGCACGGTCCTCTGCTGCTGTGCTACAGAGAAGGTCTTCTGTATACCCTGGTTGTAATGAGTGAGTTGAGTTAGAGTTGCAAAATACTCTTACCTCCAAATCAGTCTGGCCATTCTCTTATGTATGTATATGTATATATATATATATATATATATATATATATATATATATATATATATATATATATATATATATATATATATATTTATAAACACATATATGTGTATATATGTAAATGTATGTATGTATGTATATATATATTTATATAAACATATATGTGTGTATATATATATATACATACATATGTATATATATATATACATATATATGTATATATGTATATATATATATATGTATATATATGTATATATATATATATATATATATATATATATATATATATACAGTATATATATATTATTCACTCAATGATTGTGTGCTGTATCGATGCCAGGAAGACCAGCGACCACTTTATGGAGGGGTCTATAAATAAAGAGCACACATTTGACCATGTCTTTCCCACTAATGCAAAAAAAAAACATGTGCCATCTCATTTTACAGTTATTAAGCACACATGGGTCCCGAGTCCTCCTTTGTCGCCTGGTACTGTTCAGACACCCCGGGTCCTTCAGGGGCCAGCCCAGCTTGTTCTATTTCTGTTTCCAGTCCATCTTCTTCTCTGTGTTGATGGGGACCACCTGGCGCTGCTGGCGGTTGCCAGATTTCCGATTATCCTGCATAACAATTGGCCAAAGGACTGTTTGGACCCGGTCCACTCTTGGGATGCCAGGGACTGCTCTTCCTCTTGCCCTTCAGAGACGGTGGCTCCCCCCCGCCGTGCACACATGGATGCATGGCCGCACCGGAATGATGCAACGCCCTTACACTCGCTGTAACTGTTAATTAACGTGTCCTTGTGCTTATGGCCACCCTGTGACCCACGAGGAAGTCAGTTACACACGGAGCAAATAAGTGACCAAAACTAAATGACTTCTAGTTTATATGTTCTAGTGATTTATTACATGATGTGAACGGTCATTTCTTCTGCTCTTTGACTTCTGTGGAGCAGACAGCTGCTATGATGAACAGGCCCTTTTCTTGAGATGCCGTTTTCCTGAATCAATCCGCCGAAAGAAGTCCAATGAATCTGTCAATGTCAGCTCACTGGCAGACATCCTGGGGCTAAAACTAATCAGATCTTGGATTAGAAACGGAAGTTCTATAACTTTTAATATATTTGGAGAACATGAAATATTGGGTGCATGGTTAATGGCTGACATTTTCTATGTTAAACAAGAGGGAAAAAGCTTGAGCACAGGGAAAAGGTTGGTTTTCTGGTGAACCTTAATGTCGGTGAAGCAGTTCAATTATGTGTAAATCATTTTCAAATCACCTTTTGTGTCAAATAATTTGTTTTCTAGTAAGAAGCCAATGTCCTAAATGCCCTAAATCAGGTTTTTCACCTTCTTAAGCCTGTTGTGTACACATCAATACGTCTTTTAGAAATGACAGTTACAATACTATAGGCTGTGCACTTCTTCACACACGCCGTTACAGCCCAGAGCAACACTGACACACTGAACGTACATGGCCTTCAGGCATCCGTCCTTGTGATATAGTCTAACACAACGTTTCTGAGGTGGCGTACGGACGCTCAGATGCAACTGTCAGAGTCATGATCCAACTGGAATACACTGAAACCCCGTGAAACAGAACCAGCCTCCCAGTGTCTGAACCACGAACCAAATCTGTCACTCAAACTGCAAACGGAGACCACGGAGAGGTAGAGGAGGTGATGGGAAAAGAGAGAGAGGGACACCTGGGCTGGGAAACGGGAGAGAAAATAGAAACCCACAGAGTGAGGAAGAGTGAGGCGATGTGAATTTGACAAGACACTAAAGCGACTTTTCGCTGCATGGTTTTTTTTAAGTGTGTTTTAGAGGAGCTACTTTGTGTCGAGACCCGATCACAGAGTTACACTCTGCCGCGTGTTGTTTTTCATCAGGAGACGAGGAACCTCGACAAGTCAAAAACACACTCGGAATCAGTGGTTTCCTGTGTGAGCACTGCAGGAAGAAAAATGACTCATTCTCCTCATGAAAAAAGCTGTTGTTTCATGGGTTTGAAGTGAAGCTGCTGCTGCTGGTATTGATATTCAGGGCCCCCCTTGTACAATTGTAGTATCAAGAGGGAGCAGCTTGTGGCCAGATGTCATGGGAAGACACTATTTCCCATTTGTTATTCACACACGGAATAGAAAGTGCGTGAATAAGAGGTTAATTATAAGAGAGAAAGTTGGGGAGGGGAGAGAGGGAGTGGGAGATACAGGGGTGCAGCGGGGAAAGTTGATTTCCATTGCCGTTGTCTCTGTGTTGTGCTGCAGCTGGTGATGAATGACAGACTGAGAGCTCTCAGCTTGAAGACGAGGGCTAATGGAATTGTGCGGCATCGGCCCCCGAGATTCACAAGATCACACAACATTTGCTGTTATTCTTTGTCTACATGCCATGCCTTGTTAGGGCCATCCTGCTTCACGCAGAAATAGCACTTCCAAGACGATTTGCCTTTTCACGCCGGCACAGTCGACGCGCTCCCGTTTTGATTCATCGGAAAAATTAGCCCCAGAGATGACGGGATGTCTCTTCTGCGTCATGACTCCGCTTCCTTTCCAGCCCAGAGAAATATGCCGCGAGAGGTCATCATCGCGTCTGCGTGTGTGTGTGTGTGAGTTTTCATTTGGCTGATAAAAGTCATCTACGCCGCAGATGAGTTTCATTCTGTTTCCCTAATAATGAGAAACAGTGCAGGCGGAGGGAGGGAAGGCGACCTGGATTGTGCACTGTGTGTTGATTCACTTTGAGGCATTAATTCTATGCCAATGATGTTCAGCAGAGTGTGCGACCAGCCGAGATGAGAGTGCTCTCTCCTGGCCGCCCGCGCTTGTATCCTTCGAGTGTTCACTCTGCCCGAGCGCACCCTTCAACTGACCACAGCGCCTCCTTCATCATGCTTTATTGTCTTATCGATTTCGCCCGCTATATTTACTGTATTCGGCGATGGAATTATGCGCCGTTAAATCAAAGTAAACAGGCCGAGCGAATGAAGTCATCACGTATAGTGGCATTGATTATTCCCAGTGGATTTTATCTCCCTGCCTCCCTCTCTTCTCCCCCCTGCAGCATCCTGCTGCTTCTACAGTTGAATGAGTTGTGGCCAGTGGCAGAGCAATGATAGACACGTCATTATTTTTGCACTGGCTTAACAGGCATGTGCAGAGACAGAGACTAATGGAAAGAGAAAGAAATGGGAGATAAAGACGTCACTTTATCACAAATGCTAAACTGAAGCCATGCTCTGGGTGTTCCAGGGTCTGTCTTGGTATTTCCCATCCCCCGCCCCCAAACATAGCACACTGACATGCAGTATCATTCTCCATTCTCTGCAACTCTAACCTCTTTAGAGGTTATTATGGTCCCTTGCCATCAGGGAAGCCCATTACTCCATCGACAAAACTTTATCCATGGAGGTATAGCTTTACCTTCCACTCTGTGTGTCTGTTCTGGCATAAACACTGACCTTGTCAGGACCAGGAGTCCTCATGGAGACCAAAAACCTGATTCTAATGAGGCATAACCTCATTTCTGAGGAGCTGTGAATTGTGGTTGTAGGTTAGGGTTAGGACTTAAGTGGGTTTAATTAAGGTTTAGGCTGTCATAGGAGTGGGTGCATTGTCCCAAGAAGAATAGCTGTGCCAGCGTGTGTGTGTTTGAGCCCCATGATAACGTCATTAGAAGCTCTACAGTCGTGGTGGGCGGCGCCTGTAACAGCATCACTTCTCAGGTTGCTGCGACGGAAAGCTCAAGACGACGAGAGAAGCTCGATGTCAAACAGACGAGTCGATCCATCATGGCCCTGCTGTCAGAGTGGAGGCTGAAAACCATTAACATCCAACATGTTTAGAAAAAGAGATTTTTATTGTCATTACAAGTCGGTGAAATTAGGGACGGATCATCTGAAAACTAGCACAATAAGAGACAATCCGGCATAAGACGCACATGTTTTATTGCACATAAATGCTAATTGCACCTTTTATTTGAGTGTAAGATTATGACGGCCCAGGGAAAGGAGGAATAATCATATTCAACACAATGGTTTTCCGCTCCGTAATATGCAGCCATTCAAAATACTGTTTGCAACGATTAATCTAACAATCGCCTTTCTTTCTTTCTTTCTTTCCTACTTTCTTTCTTTCTTTCTTCTCCACACGAAGCCAGAATGCCCTTCACTTGAGGTAATGATGCTACTCTATCAAAGACCTGTACCTGCCAGCCACCTTGTGGTTCCTCACTAAAATAGAAAGCGGATGTGGGCGACTAACACCGACTGGCTTCAGGCATATTTTTTCCCTCTCTCTTGACACACTGTAACTCACTGAGACCATTCCACTCACCAACCATCACCGTGGACAGATACCGACGCTTTATCACTTAATATTCTCGCGTCCTGTCATGTTGTGTTGTTCTTCACCGAGTGACCTTGAGATCGTTCAGCCGCGCAGCTCCGTCAGAATCCTCTGGGGAGCCTCTCTGTCTCTCACTATGCAAGTCCACCATATGGACGTGGCTCCATAGACCATCGCTCCGCCACTCCATGAACTTAAACAACAGCAAGACAAATTTCCTTTCATCGGCTGATTGAAAACTCTCCAGTAAATCATTTATTAAACAGCCAAGGCTGTTGTTTTTCTTCGCTGCGACGGCTCTCCTGGTCACCCCACGCGTCTGGGCTTTTCTTCCCTCCAGAGGTGAGAGCTGAGTGGGGTCGTGGCATTGGCGGTGGCAGCATCTGTCAGTGAGGAGAGGGGCCGAGGAGTTGTCTCCACCGTCCCCGAATCCCCAACCATATTCTTCCTGCTAATTAACCTACTGGTGCCTCCTTACTGTGTACATTTTGGGAGGCGATGAGGACGAGAGCGAGCAGTGGGGACAGAACGACAGATGACAACGTGTGACAAAAAGCTCTGAAGCTTGAGCATTAATTGAGTTTGCCCACATTTCCCTGACCACACACATGCACAGCATCACAGAGCATGTTTTATTTATACAGAGTTTTATCCTGAATGTGCTCTTAAAACCTTTACACTGAGACTGTAGAATATAGTGAGCCTCTGCCTCAATATGTGAAATGCACATCCATTGGGGGGCTGCCGTAGAAACATGGCGGCACAAGATGGCGGTGGCCTCTAAAGCAAGGCCCTTGTCTTCAGTACATAGTCAACGCTTGACGCACACTCTACAAGCAGTAGCACAAACGTCAGCCAATGAAATCATGTTTTTGTGTTAAGCTAAAATAGCACGTGGCTCCAAAGGAGCTCTCGGATTGAATCCAGCATCAGAAGATAGGAGCATCATCATGCTGACGCCATCATGGTGAACTTATTTAATTTTCAAGACCCTAAAGCCATTGGTCGTTGATCCAGTCATGTTACCAGGGAAGATAAATCCAACAGCAATGACAGTGGAGCAAAAAAAAAAAAAAAAGGAAGTCCAATCTGCCTGCTGACACACTGTGAGGTTAGGGGTGCAGATGGCAAAACTGGCTGTGACTCGACCCAGCTTCAGATTGCCAGGCCTGGAGCTGGAGACCAGATCATGTACCAGTCCAAGTGCTGGCCTCTTTAGCATAGAAGTTCAATTTCCTGTGAACGATTTTGCCAGGAAACATTTAGCATCCATTCCGACTTTGCCACTTTGTAGCGAGAGCGAGCGCTTTTTGTTATCCCCCATGAAAATGAGTGAGTGGAGGTAACTGCATCTGTGTCGCGTTCGGCGCGTCGCTCATTAGGAGGAGAGGCGTTGTAAATGGGAGCTCTCACAGCGTATGTTCACGTCAGGCTCCGTTGCTCCCTCCGCCACCGTGGTGCGACACACGCATCGCTCACTCCCTCTCAGGAACAGGCGGATATATGGCTGCACCCTGCCAGCAGGAACGAAAATGGGGAAGGAGGATGACAGAAGGGGGGGGTGGTGGAGGAAGAATGAGGAAACAGAAGTGAGGAAGGCCACAGAGTGATGTGAAGAATGTGAAGAAGATAAGAAACAGTTTTTTGACTCAAGATGGGGCAGGATAAGGAGGTAGAATTTGTGGGGAAGGTACAGTGGAGCAGGCAGACTGGCAGGAGAAGTTTCCAGCCCTCCACCCATGAGAGAGTTGGGCTGCTCAGATGTTTGGTTGGCGGTAAAGGCAGACAGACAGATTGCAGCCAATGATATGTGTTGGGAATCATCTCAGAGATGAGCTAATGACAGGAGGAGAGAAGCAGGCAGATGGCTCCCGTCAGGGAAACGCGCTCGCGGTATCGTCCCAATGGTCTGGGCTGAGACTGTGTGAACATTTGGGATTGAGCTGAATAAGTAATGGTTAGTATAAAAGGAAGGACTGGATACGGGAAGGTGGGCCAGACATGCTGCTGGATCAGCTGTTTGGAAGACGGGGAGGAAATGATGTATTCATGAGGCCGTTTGTATGGGCGCATGTGAGTCCAGGTGTAGAGTGTGAGGGTTGAGGTGGGTAACATAGTTTTCTTTGGCATAACTGATCAATAATTCCATTAAAACAACCTTCTTGCATAATGCAAGTAACAAGATCTGAGAAAGACTTTCACACCTTCTCTGGACTCTGTTTCCTGCCCCGAGGCATTTCAGAGAGAGAGCACCAATAGAAATTATTGGCTGCTTTATGAATCAGCGGCTCATGCATTACCCTTAACTGGAAAGGTTGCTTTTTTTCAGTATTGGCAACGACTGTTTATGCCGCAAAGTAACACACAAAACACAAGACGGCGTTGGAACATGAATGCATATTTTACAGATGTCGAGACAACCTGGGTGAGACTTTTTCTGTCCAATTTCAATTCATTTATTATTTATGAGAGATAATCACAATTTTCACTCTTCACTTGATAGCCGCGACGACCCCAAACCCCGGGTCCGGTGTGCGGTTTCCCCGTGTCTGTGATTGTCTCACATGTGTGAAGCTAAGGTGCCTTTCGGCTGACTGGGAACACCTGGCCAATGTTCCCACTTACCTAATCAAGATGCCGGTGTGTTGCTGCTGCTGCTGCTGCTGCTGATGACGATCTCCTTCTACACCAAGCCTGTGTGCCTCTGTATTTTTTTTTTATCTCTTTTCACACATACCACATGCAGCACATATTGATCACTGCACTCACACACTTTCACACATCGCTGACTGCAACACCTCATCCAGATTACCATTTCAGTTTGATATAGATAAGCATGTGTGTATCTCTAGCCTATGAGTCGATTATATAACTAATTACACATTTCAAATCGTAAGTATTTAACGTGTTTGATATTTACAGCTGAACAGGGTTTTGGGCGTGAGAAGAACCGCGCAATAACCAAAGTTGACCGGTAAACGGATGTTGCGTACTTTTGTTCAGAACCATAACTTGTACGAGCCAAGCTGATCCCGCCTCATAGCTATTTCCGTCTTAGTTTTGCCCGCCGTAAGAGATTGCGATCCTTCTTGTGATGTCATCAGTGGGTAGGTTCTTACCAAAATTCAAAGGGAACATAGCCATCACAACAATTTCAGGTTGATTTGTTAAAAACTGTGCAGCTTAAGTTGCTAACAGAAGGACGGATTAACGGACGAAAACATAGCCTCCTTGGCAGAAGTAAAAAGCCCAAACAAACAACGTCACAACTCTTGTTTGATTAGGATTTTGGCAGAAAGAAGGAACATCATCTTGTGCCATGCTCCTGTATGAAGATAAATGTGTAGGGGTGTCGACAAACATGTTTATAGCACACAATGGCAAGACAAAACCAAGGAGGCCGAGCATGACAAGTGGTCAAATGGTCACATCAACAAACACTTTTCAGTATCTCAGAGATACAGAAGTAAGTGACACAAAAGATGACATTATTACCACGAAGAAAGTCAATTTGGTGGAAAATGTCAAAACGTGGGACCTGGTCAGTCGTTCTTTGACGTTTGTTTGAACTGAGGCGCACGTCGACTCTGAAATGGCGAAACGTGCCTGGAAACGTCTCAGTCTCTCCGTCCATGTCTTTGTCTTCCTTGCCTCTGATGAGAAAAGGCAGGAGGCAGTTGCTGTCAACCCATCCCCGGCATCCAAGTATGCATCATCTATTCATGGGGGCCCTCTCATATTCCCCTGAGTAGCAGCTAAACAGATCAAAACGGACTAATCTGATTCCCGCTCCCCTTGTCTGTCTCAGTAGCTCTGACAGTCTGCATCGCTTCAGTTTCGTTGCATGTCGTCTTGACTGTCCACGTCTGTGATGCTCATCTTTGCTGAAGGGGCTCTGGACGAGACAGATTCAGATCAGCTGTCAATATGGCGAGCAAACTGAAAGCTCGGGAACAGATTGGCGGTGGCGGTGCATCATGGGCGCGTCGGCGGCGGACGCAGACAGCGCCGTCGCTGAAAGTGAATCTATTGTTTATTTACAGGCCGCATACACACAGGGCATGTCAGCATCTGTCTCCCGCAGCCTGCTTGGGTGTTATGTGGATTAATATTGTAAATACACAAAAAGTTTATGTTTAATTCCCTGTAATGACTGCTGAGTGAGTTGTTTCTGTTTGCCTTTAGCATGCTGCATAAAGAAAGACTTTAAGTATCAACTACTGCCTCCAAGTATTATCCTCTGCTTCTCTCCACCTCCTTCCCACTTTTGTGTTCATTTTAAATTACCAGTGTGTAACATTTAGAGGGGGTCAATGGCAAAACTGAATATACTACCTATACATATGTATGTTTTTATAAAAGGGTATAGCCTTAGATTAAAGGCCACATAGACCGGAAGCTCCAATTCACGCTGCGTTTGTGTGTGTATCTGCGTCATGACCTCGTTTATGAAACCCTAAAGTTTCAGAACAAACAGTTCAGCCACTGCTGAGAAAATAGTGTTGTATTGTTTTCCTGGGCTCTGCGAAGCGGATCGGCACTTCCTTAATTTGATGTCGTCATCAGAAATCCTCCTCTCACCACCGTAGCGCCTCCTGGTGCGGCACTAGTCCGGGCACATCTGGTTGCATACATTCAACCGCAGAAGAAGAAGAACTACTCTCGTTGTAGCTGCTGAGATGCAGAGCATCCACCGTGCCAGAAGTGTGAGCTGTGTATCTGAGAGCTGGCCTGTCTATTACGTCACTTCCAGGTACCTGGCCAATCACAGGACAGTGGGAAAGCTCTCGTTGGCTGGCCAATCACAACACTGTCCACGTTCTGGGGGTGTGGTTTTGGTCTGAGACAGCGCCGTAGACGAGAGCGTCAGTGAGGAGATGTTTTGATCGGCTCGCTTGCAGCGACTAGGAGGTTTTTAACCATGAAAACAAGTTAATATATGTAAGTAGACCTCCATAACTAACATATGTGTGATACAAGCATTCTATGTCACCTTTAAGCCTTTTATATGGCAGGCTTCTCCAGCAGCATCCTTTCGAGTATGAGTGGACCATTGCACTGCACTTGAGTTTTGGGAGGGTGATCGGACGAGTCCTCCTTTATTTATTTAGAATTTAAATTAGTCACAATTAGTGATAGTGAATTTGACCTCTGCATTTAATCCATCCTTTGTGATCCTTTATGAGCGGTGGCTAGCACTTCTCCATCTGGGGAGCAGTGGGGATTGGTTGTTTCCGGTTAATGCCCTGGTATACTTCCAAAGTACCATATAACGGACCATGGTATACTCGCACATCAGGGTCCTGTAGTATCCCACTTCAGCATCGGGTGGCGGTAAAAGTCTGGACGCAGGGAACAATGGTACAGTTCCTGAAAGGTCCGTCGGGCAGGGGAGTCTGGGTTGCCAGGTCGAGGCTCGGATGACTATCCTTGGCAACTTCTTCTTCTGTTGGCTGGTTTTCCTGCTTGGTGAGCGGGGCTTATACTCAGTGTGGTGGAAGTTCAGTTCACCCAATGCGCTCTTTGCGCACGGTTCCAATATCTGTGTGTGCGTGTGGTGCACGTTTGGTCCGCAGAAGTATACCAGGGCCTTTACAAGCCCAGTTCCTTTCCTCTCGTCCATAGGTTGCCACGTGTCCAAATTTTGAATCAGAAATTCATAGCATATACATTTTTCTGTGTCACCTGTAAACCAAATCAAATGCAATCGGAGGGGATTGGATATTAACGTTTAATTAAAAAAAAATTTAAATTTGTACAAACACTTTCAATCCCAAGAAGACAATGATTAAAAATGTACATTAACCATTTAAAAGACGACATAAAAGCCCCAACAGGACCAAAATAAGGCAGGACATACAGTAAGGAGAGTGGCTGTTCTGCCTTAATTGCATTTAAAATGATCTTGACTCTATTACTAAGTCCTGCTGGACTGTGTGGGTGGATGACTACCAATGTGTCAGACAACGGAGGATGTCTTATGCATTTAGCCGTCGCCGTTCCTGCACAACGACGGGAAGTACTCGCTAATGCAGCAGGGAAATGGTCATTAGCTCGGCGGCTTCATCACCATAATGAGGTGTAATTAGGTCAGTCGCTGGTTAAAGGAGAAAAAAGGAGACTCTGGATCCTGCAAAGTGGTTTAAAATGGGATCTTTAAAGTCCATGTTTTTTGTTTTTTTTTATGATAATTCACTTGCGATCGTTAAGGAAAAAAAATCAAAAAAATCAGTGAATCCACTTTGATCCGTTATGTACTTTCAGATTTACTCAGAACTTAATTAGCAATAGTGTACCATCGCGCGCGCCCCAGTGTTTATAGATGGCAGCGTGCTCGCTGTGATGACAAAGGGCAGTGAGCGAGCACAGATATGATAAAGGTCCATTTATATGCAGCGACCATCGCACACGCACACATACTATTCCCCGCTGGCAAAACACAGCCCAGGATATGCTATGCTCTCTGCAATAGTAAAGGTGCTGAGGGAGCAAACATAAATTTCATTTCGCACACCAATCATGGCTTTATTTGACTTCACCCCTTTGATAATGCTCACACTGAGGCTTATATTGTGATTTGCTGGCCCGAATTGGATTCTTTACGGCCTAAACAATAATAAAGACAAAATATGGATTAGGCATAAATTCATCATGCACTGCGAATGAATGAGTGGACGGAAAATGTGCATATAAATGTGTATTTTCCTCAGCCATGGGGATAAACAGGTCTGTATATTTTGAGAGAATCTGCTTATTATTCTTCCTCCTGCATTAGATTCATCTCAGGGAGGCGTCGTCCTGATAGGAAATTGTTTTCTTTGATGTTCAGGGTGAAAATAAAAGAGCCGTTGTCTTGCGTTTGTGCTCGTGAAAAAATATCTATAATTCACTGTTTGCCAATTATGCTCCATTTTCTTTTACAAGATATATGAGGATGTTTAAGAGCTGTTCTGGCAAATGGGATGAAAATGTGAGACGCTGTGGAGGGGAAGAAGAAGCAGCCGCTTCAATTTGTTTTCTCTGACTGAACGTTAGAGCAGCGGCACATTTGTTCTGCAGCCATCGCGCACCCAGAAACATCATTGTTATTTTTTAAATTTTAATTCACCTTGTTTGTAGCTGTCCGTGTGTAGTAACTTTTGTCTTCTGGAGACCACGTCATGTTTCCTTTGTCCTTTGTCCTCTCAAGTTACACTAGGGGTGGGTCAAAATAGCGGATTTGGTGCGATACGATTAGCATTTGTCTATATTCACATGAGGGCGCTCTAAAGTAAACAGTCCACGCCAGTTTCACTCACCGGGCGTCGCTACTCAAAAGAATGAGGGAAACCTGGGTGGAAGTTACCTGGCCGAAGAAGAGGGAGATAATAGTGGAGAAAGCTATGTGAAGAGATGCTCCATCCACATTCAATACATAGACTTTATGCAGTGTATGTATATATATTATATAATTTAATTTTTTTATTTTATATAAATATTTTTTATATAAAACAGTCATTTTATACATATATATATATATGAATGTGTGTATTACTGTACATTTAGACGACTAAACAAGCCACATTACATATAAGACGTGTATGTAATGCAGCACATGCATGTCCCAGAGTCAGAGACAGGGAAAGCTGACCTTGTGGTTTCAGATCCAAGGACACTGCCATCGATCATCTGATAGAGACGGGTCAGCCTGCAGGTGGCTAAGGATTGGTGGATTAGCCTGAAAGGCGGTCTATGTGTGTGTGGGTGTGTGTGGGTGTATTATTTGAGTATTTGTGTGAGTGCAGTTTGTGTCTCTCTGTCTTTTTGGAAAGAGACACGGGGCAGTGACACAGGAGAACACACACACACACTCTCTGTAAAAACACGGACCCATTTGAGCACAACTTTCCAAGCGAACATTAATATGCAGCAGTCTGATACCGCAGTGTCTGCTTTTTGGGTATTAGTGCTTCCTTTAGGGCAACGAGAGTCCCCTTTGTTCGAGCGATGGGACATCACCTCATGTAGTATGCAGCAGAGCAGAATATTGAAAAGCAGCACGACAACTGTCGCAGAATGAACGGCACACCAGTAAGAATTGATTTTTTTATCAATTATTTATGATGGCAAACAGTTACAGTGCAGGGTGCAGTTGCCCCCCCACCTCCGTTTGTCATCTAAAAGGATACAGTGTGGTAAGTCGGTGTCATTTTCAGTCTCTGGAGCTGTGCCTTGGGGCAAATCTTTGAAATTGTGTATCTCTCGATGACAGCGTGGCCCTTCACCTCGGCTCAGATCTCACTGCAGGTGAGAAATCCCTGCCTTTGATTTAGCAGGAGGGCACGCGGGTGCAGAGTTTATATATGTGTATCTATATATATATCCAGAGAGGTAAATGTGCAGCTCATTTCCAATCATGGTTTAATGAGACGGATTGAGGTCAGAGCCAGAGACGTGGCAGGAACCAGTCGCCGGTCGCACTTGTGGAGCGGAGGGAGCATTGGAAGTCCTAGCACGCCACCCTGAGTGAGAGGAACAACTTTCTCTCCACAGCCCACCCCTCATACACACAGTCAGGGAGCCGACAGAGGCGGGGGGCATCAGAGGGTGCCAAGCCCCCCATAAAGGCCCCAGTGATTCTCTGCTGAGGACTAACCTAGCAACCACAAAGAGAAAGTGAAGAAGCCAGCTCCTTTCTCCCGGCTCCACTTACAGACTGTGTTTGTGGAGAATATTGTCCGCTATGATAACTCCTCCAGCACAATGCATCATTTCAGAGGGGGGCTCGGCAAACCTGCGCTTAAGTCAGTGGCAAGTCAATGATATGGAGAGGAGGGAGGTGACGGCCTAGTTGGGACTGACAGCTCAGAGACTCCGTGAGAGAGGTGTCACCGCCGCTGTGTGTGAAAAGGCCGGCCCTTGTCTCGGCCCTTGTTTGTTCACTCGGTCTTTTCACTGTGAGAATAAAAAAAAAAGCCTCAGTCCCAACACAAATCCCTACTTTCTGATTTTACCTGGAAATAAATATCTTATTTAGTCTTTTAACATATGTAATCCCTGGGGGTGGAGTCCTAATTGAGAATAAAAGTTCAAACCCAAACAAAAGTTTAAAGGATTTATTAAACCACAAGCAGCCACTGTGCTAAACTACATTCGACAGAAGGAGAAGCAGCTGCAGTAAGAAAAAACAAATAAAATACTGTATACCCTGAGTTTAATCCTTATCAGAACTTAATAGACTTGACTGTTTCCCATTTTTCACCTGCTTTTCTGGGTGCAAATGAAGACCAGGACCCGGGGCAGATACAGTAATGTCACTGGAGTTTCAATAGAGTTCATTTCTTGTGCGCCGTCTGTCGAGTTCCAGTTTTACACCACACTTTCCAGTCCAAGCCCCAGAGCTTTGAAAATAATAGAGTCAGCAGTTATACATTCAACTCTTTATGTCCTCAGTACCCTTAGCGTTTGTGTCCCTGAGGCCACGTTTGTGTCCTCCCCCCGTCACGGCATGCGGGCGCTGTGCCTCAGTTTGAACCACACCATCGCCGCTTCTCCTTCTCCACTCCATCCTTCACATCCCCGGCCAAATAAGTTGAGTGTAAATAGTAAATAAGTCTGGCGCACACATAGAGCACGACCTCTGCTTTTGTGAGTGCGATCATTAAACACTTGGCGACGGGATAGCGACGGCACATCGCTCCCTTTTTCTTGTCAAACGCAATAAACAATCTTTGCGCAGGAGAGGTCGTTTAATGGCAGACGCTCCGTCTTTTGAAACGCGGGGCCGGCTGTTCGCTGGTCACTGTCTGCTCTCCATTAGGCTTTGAAACGGTCGGTGGAATTAATAATAATAATAATAATAATAATAATAATAATACATTTTATTTGGAGGCGCCTCTCTGGGCACTCGAGGACACCGTACAATACATAAATAAAAACACTAAGCGAGAAAAAAAATTAAATAAATAAAATTAAATAAAAAATATATATATATAAAAGTAAAAATGTGCGGCACGTGCATGGTGTATTCTCTGCAGGGGAGGAAAGCTAAAAAAAAAAAAAGAATTGTCACTTCACGATCATCTCTGCAGCTTCCAGATTGTAGAGGCTAAGTAATGTCAGATGTGACAGGAGTGCAAACCCTTCTGGCCCACACACACACACACACACACACAGAGTGGATCTGTTTCATATTACTGTACAGCATGTCTCTATTTTTCCCCTCGTTCATTCAGAAAAAAGAGAATATATTGTCTGATATCTGCAGTGGAAGTTTGCAGCAGGTGTTTGCCTGGAAATCTCATTTTTCTCTCTCACACACACACACACACACACACATGGTGGTGTGTCCCTGATTCGATCTACTGCCTCTATGAAAACCAACTCAAATTTCCCTTGACTGCGTTTTTTTCTCACCCTGCCAAATGGAATGGAAAAACAAAAGTGCTCCGAGGAAAGAAGACGAATCTTAGCAAAGGTCAGCGCGCTTGGTCCTCCGGGACACTTTGTCCACTGTACACACTGTGCACAAAGGGTGTCCGTCTTTACGAGTGTTCGTACCTGCCGGCGCTGCAGCGTGCGCGCGCGTTCATGGCGAGGACGAGGCTGTGCATCTTAACAGCTCGGCCAGCAAGGCAAAGAAGGAGCGACAGTAGCTGAGCTGCATGTCTGTGCCAGATAGTCTACCTCAGCTGCTTAGTAAGGGACTGGAGTTCCAGACCATCTCTCCAAGGACCGGGCCAAGCCGAGAGACGGGGAAACAATCTGAGTGTGAGGGAACAGAAAATCATTCACCTGTTTATATCTCGGCACCGCACAGGATGCCTTCCAATCTCCTTTGCCTTCTGTCCCCTTTCTCTATCCGCAGGTTTTCAAATGTCAGTGTTAATGTGTTTGTGTGTGGACGTCCATGAGTCTCTACAAAAGCTTCCTCCTTTTATTCTTCAGGAAGTAAAAACCATGGTTAAATTCTCATAAGAAATCATTTTCTGGACGTTTAGTTTGGCGTGTTTTCCATACAATTTCCACATGTACAGTAGTTCACAAGACGGATGCAAATAAACAATGTTGCCTGAACTTAAATGCACTTTTTTGTCTAATCCTGTGTTGATGAGGTGATTTTACATTTACATAAGATAATGTACCGTCGGCTGCACTTAAAATGATCAATCGTAAATGTACAGCCATAAAACCAAAGTAGAGTACAAAACAGAAGAAGAAGACGTAAGATGGATTTATTTTTTAAGCAGGAAAAAGTGAGACGAGGAAACACTTTTCAGCGCAGTTTAGAAAAAAAATGAATGATGATGAATCTATAAAAAGAGTTCAGGATCGAGCTCCTCTAAAAACAACGGTGACTCAGATGATCCTCCTCATTTCGTTTGAGTTTTTTTAAAAACACTGAGTGACATAAACTTGTTCAGCTGTTATTTTGGATTGTTTTTCGTCCATTTCTCCGAATCAGTAAAGGAAAAAAAAAGGAATATGATGCTTTATAGCTTTCAATCCTCCTCCTCCTCCTCCAGGATCGTCTGGTTTGTTAGTCGTTGACTTGTCTTTTTCACCTCCACTTTATTTTTATTTACTTCCCGTCTCGTTTCCGCCGCTGACGGACATGCGAACGCTGCGATAATAATACTAACACTGCTCCGCGACTCCAACTCTGTATGACAAGCACCGACAAGCTGCTTTGTAGGTTACCCGCATAGAAAATGTAACAGGACTTCTCAAAGCAGATGGGGAAAGTGACATGAGACAAAAAAAAAAGGCTGGAGTGGAAAAGGAACCACAGCTTGAAGAAGGAACAGAGAACAAAATGGGCACAGTGTGTGTGAGAGAGGACTGAGGAATAAAGGAGCAATTAAGCACAGCACATAAGAGTCGAGAGTAAAACTCGGCAGGGAGGCCGAGACTGAGGAAAGAGGAAGGAGAGGGGTATATTAGTGACGTGGATTAGTGCGGCGGCAGCGAAGGGGGATTGTTGACAGCGTCTTTCATCACCGACGAGGGCAGTGGCGGTGTGACGGCTCACTCCCACACAGGTCGCGACCCGCGTTATTACAGAGCAGCTCTCGGCAGATCGCCCCCCTAAATGAAGCCATCGAGCTGGACGGCGCACGCGGCTCGATGTCGTGCTAATGAAGACAAAGCCGCCGCGTCGCATGCCTACCTGTGCCTATTAACTACACATCTCAAACGCACACACACACGCACGCGCACTATCAGGCTCAGTGTGGCAAGGTCACACAACGGCATTTCACAAACACCTTATTTCCAGACAGATACATGACGCTACATGACGGTGTTTGAGGTTAGTTTGTCATGCATGGTTGGAGATACTGCTGCATTTAAATATCACAAGGTCCCTGTAGCCCATGTAACGTAAGCACACACACACACACACAGAGAAGGGCAGTGCTGTTTGAGTGAGGTCCAGTGGGTTGACTCGCACATGAGCGAGGCAGAGACCAAACATTTGCTCTGCGTGGCTTCTGCCCCACGGCACAGCGGCCTCTGACCCCCACAGCCATGACTGGCAAATTCATTCGATTCCTAGCTCGTCACGCTCCGGCATCCGAGAGTGCGAGACCAAAAAATACGGAGGTGTTGAGTGGGTTTATCCGCTGTGACAGGTTTAGACCACGGGATGACGAGCCACACTTTGGATAACGCTTCGCCGGTTTGTTTACACAGCTGTGAGAAGGGAAAAGAAAAGGACAAAAAAGTCAAATCACCCAAACTGTCTCCAGATAATAAATCCTATCATGATTCATGATCCTGTTCAACAGCAGGTCGACACCTGTGCAACACTTTTAGATCGATTGCTCTTGTATTGACTCCACTGACGGGATGGCATCTGTGCACGCACGGTCATTTGCCGTGGGAATAATGCACAACTCCTTATATGGACATCTTGTTGTGTCGTGTTTATAGGCTTTAAAAAATGTGTTTTTTTCTCTGTCTTCTTATGTGTTGTTGAGTCAATGTTGTGATTCATTTTATATCGCATTTTTAGTCGTGATATAAAGTAGCAATAATGGTGTAGAAGTCACAAACTTAAAACATTTTTCTTTTCTTTTTGTTCACAAAAACGAGCCAATTAAACTTTAAACAGTGACGTATTTCCAGATTTCACAAATTCAATTTGATTTGAAACATTTTGAGTACTTTAGGTGTGTTTTTTTCATCAGATTGCCTTGATTGTGCTGAAAAAAAGGATATAATAGACTCAATACGGCACATTCGTATAGCCTCTGTATAAACTGTACGTTTAAACATAGTGATGGAAAAAAAGCAGGCAAAATGCTCCGTGTTCGAAGGGTTCATTTCTCATGAAGCACGATCAATTAGCTTAAAATCTCATTCAGTCTAATTGTGAGAAATGCATTCATTGTACTTAAAGGCGGAGTCAGGGAGCCTGGAACAGTTATCTGTGGTGGACGCTTGCTAACATCTGGCCGTCATCTCTGCTTCAGCAGTGTATGTCTCTGTACTCAATAAGCCGTAAACACCATGCAGCTTTTGTTTTGGATGCTTTTATTTACCGACAACTCTCCAAAAAAAAGGACAAGGGGAAAAGCAGGCAAATGTGCCGTTTTTTGTTTTTTTTTGCCTGATTATTATTATTATTTTTTTTGCCTGCTTTTTCCCCTTGTACCAGATTTTTTGTTTTTTTCTTGCCTGACTTTTTTTTTTTATTGTGCCTGATTTATTTATTTATTTTTGCCTGACTTTTTTTTTTTCTTGAGCCGGATTTATTTATTTTATTTTTTTTGCCTGATTTATTTATTTTTTTCTTGTGCCAGATTTATTTATTTATTTATTTTTGGCTGGCCCTAATACTCCTTCGTATGTGAAGAGAATTCCAACAAATGTGATAAAAATGTGTTTCAGAAACAACTTTAATAGTCAATAGCGTCATATGGCGTGCGTGTGTGCGTGTGTGTGTGTGTTCTGAAATGCATGTGTCTTTATGTACTTAATCGGGACATAGGACACAAATGAACGTCAGTGGGTAAACGTGTCAGATTGTAGCAGGTTGATGGTATGAAACGACTTTTCTAAACGTATATTCTACATAAGAAATCAGCAAAAGCAACATCAGCACACTCTGTATTCCAGTTTATGAAGAGACAAATAAGAGCGTAAAGTGTGTGCTGCAGCGAGGCAAACCAGGAAATAAAGACCTTAATATTTAAAGTGCTTCGGGGTTCAACATTTGAAAGTGACTGGTGCTAAAGTGCTTGTGCTAAAGTGCTTATTTTATTGCGCACAGATTTGTAAAGAGTAAAAATAAATCATCAAACATGTCCCTTGTTTTCACGCCAGATAGAGTTGGATTTAAATGCGCCTTGCCCTGTTTCGTATAACCCTTCAGAATGCCACTGCTATTGTTGCTGCTTTTTTAAACTTAAACCACAGCTTTCTTACACTTAAACTTACACCACTCTAGGTCCATATTCCAATTCACAGATTTTTCACAGGACCGGGATTCATTCCTTAACCTAAAGTTCTCTTTTAACCAGTGGTTTTTGCTCTAAGATAGCAGGGGGAAAACCAGGAACAAGTCTCCTGAGGGGCATTTTGAGTTATGTACAGATTTTGAAAGTGTGACTTATCGGCTTTCCAACAATGTCTAACACGTGGAAACTGAAAATATTCGAAGAAGACGTGGCCATTTAAATGCTGGCACTCCTCAAACTGGTTTATGGAGAATTTTAGTCTCAAAGATTTACACCCTCTGCGAGCCAAGTGACAGTATCATCAAATTTACATAGTCCAACCCCCTCCTGGTCCAGCTGTCAGTCACATGATATCTGTTAGCCCACAGGACTGAAACTATTGTAGTAGTTTATAGTTTATTTTTACTGTGTTGTACTCACAGTTCAGTACTAAACTTGTGCTAGAAAGCGCTTAGAATCAGCTGTGTATCACGAGTGACGGATCGTCTTACGTGGTTTCTGTATTCCCGTAGCTGCCTCCGCATTAAAACCACTTGAAGCTCATCTTCAACTGTTCTTTATGGGACGGCACAGAATAGGGTTTTTTTGCACTGCGGCGAGCTCGGCGGTGATTGGACAAATAAATGTGACAAAATCGTCACTTCCATGGAAGCTCAGCTTCTCTGGGAGTTAATAGCCTTCTCTGCCTCAGTCCTGTGTGGATTTTGCGACGTTCACCTGGTTGTTGTTTGCTCGGCAATATCGACCGTTTTCATTTGTACATATACACTGTAAATAAAAGCACTATTATAGCTTTTCATTTTGACATAATTATGGTGTTTCCTTGTTTGCAGAATTGATGTAAGAATGTATGTCTAAATAACTTTCAAAGACCTGACCCCGGGTTTCAGAGAACCCGGGGACAATTCCCTAACCTAAAGTTCACTGCCTTCGTGTTTTACTGGCAAAGCCGTGATGTGCCAGACTTCTCTCACATTACATTCCAAACACATTACAACAACAACAAAAATCTGCTATATTGAGAAACATGGAGCGAGGGAGTCATGAGAGTCGTGAACGTGTGAACTCATTTGTCAATGGTTTGAATATAATGGATCTTCGTATATATTTAAAGGTTGCACACTACAGCTTTAATAGATCATGATATAGACACTGATGAAAAGAAAAAAAAAGGCTTATTTACATCGTCATGACATACATGTATCAAGAGCAGCTGTATCTAAACAACGAATCCCCACATGGACTGGTCAATGGAGAATGGTCTGCACAAAGAAAGTAGAGCTATAGACAGTAATTCTAGACTAAGTCACCAGGGTACACACAAATCTGTGTGTGCAGCTCCAGGTGTGAGGCTGTCAGATGCCGTTTGCATGGCGACAGTGCTCCCAGGTCACACTGAGGCCATTTCCACCTGTCACTATTTCTCTGGAGCCCATAGGTGTCCGTGAGTGTGTGTGTGTGTGTGTGCGCAACACATAACCCAAAGTACTTAGCCTTGAACCGTTGGGACTCGCCAAAGTGAAAGAGTATCCGCTTCGCAGTTTCTCAAAGCAGGAGTTAAGACAGATGCAGCCAGGAGAGGTGACCTCAGGCGGACCTTATACCAACAAACCAGACTTCCAGGCAAAGTGACACTCGTACTTATGATAAATTCTCACCGCTGCTTTATTACTTTCCTTTTGCTAGTGAGAAAAAATGACGTCTAAATGTACAAGTTGTTAACTGTAGTGCACTGATTAAACTTGGTTGCACAGCATGATGTTGTATTAGGGCTGAGACGGTTGTGTGTGACTTGCAGAATTAACAACGCCGTTTTTCTTCACTGGGTTGATATAAATGTTTAATCGTGGTTTGGTGGGAGTTTTTAAATAATGAATTAGGGAGTTTTTCGATCATAAAATCCGAGATGCTTTTTTGAAAAGGGTGTTGTTTTAATGCTAATTATTTATGAGAGAATTAAAGCTTGCTCGGAGGATAAATGGGGAGCCCTGTAGGCCTGTGCGTTAGTGCTGTTTGCCTTGCTCGGAAAACAATGATTCTTCCCACACTATTCATTAAATCCGATGTTATGAGTTCAACTCCGGAGACACAATACTGGGGAAGAGTCAGAGCCAGACATGAACACAAAAACAAGCACAATGACTGTATTAATATTCTGGACTTAATGGACTATAACCAGAGCCGTGCAGCCTCTCACTGCCTCTGCAGAGACAATGGTAGAAACTTCAAGATTCTCATTGGACCCATTAGACTGTGATCGTACATTGTTCAGTGCACAGCTGCTTATTTGGGCTTGTGATGAAAAGAAGCACCGACTGCACCTGAGCAAGTGTAAGTCTGTTTTTAGAGTAGATGCCGCCGGCGAACACATAACATGATGTTTTTTGTTTCTTTGCAGTTTTTGCGACAACTCTGTTTATTCTTTCCCTCTTTCTATCAGTAAGTGACACAATATTGCTGTTATTTCCTTCCTTCTGTATAAAAAAAAATCATATCATCGCTACATTTTATCTGAATTGTAGGGCGCCTTCCTTCCTTCCTTCCTTTTGTTGTTACCACGCAGATGCTGTAGTCGCCTCTGGAGACCAAAAGACGTGAAAAATGGTACCTACATGCTCTCTGCTTACCACTCAGCATAAAGCCAAATGTAGAGGGAGAGAGCCTCAAAGAACTATCGTCCTATCTAGGCAGGAGTAGAAATGCTTCTTGGAGAGAAGCACCAGCTGGATCCTCTTAAGTGGAGTATATGACCTAGTCATGCAATCGACTACCGCTTCCCTGCTGACGCACAAACTGCTGATGCTTATCAAATCTCATTCTTTTTTGGCTCAGATGGAAGGAGTTTGTTTTTTTCGGGCCAAATCATGCTCATGCTTTGCTGCAGACAAGTGCTTGATAATTCTTAAAGTCCACGATGGCGATACAAAAACAGCTTCTTCCTTTTTTGATGATGGCACGCTGGATTTATGACAAAAGCATGTCACGTCTGTGATGATGATGATGAACGTTTTGTGAAGGACGGGCTGGATTTCAAAAGCTCCCATTTGTTGCTCAATTCCAAAGAGGAAGGGGCAAGGAGTTGAGTCCGTGTTGAGTTCTAAGATGTTCTGCAGGACTTCACTTAGAGTTGACATAGTATCAAACATCCTCAATGGCCTGTGTGTAAGAGTTAGTGACATCTAATGGTGACAAATGGAGGACTCCTCCACTCACCCCTTTCTTTCCCAAAGGGAATTACAATGTTCTACACACACCAGAAAGTTGCTGGTATACCCATTCAGGCCTTGTAGAAGCATAGCAACACAAGATGGCAGCCTAAAGTATACACTATATGAACTATATATAGTTAACTATATGGGCCACCTTTGAAACTTCCATACTTCTTGGAAGACTTTCTTCAAGAACTTGATGTTGATCAAGAAGGCCTTGCTTGATGATCCCAAAGGTGCTTGATGGGGTTGAGGTCACTGCCAGTGCAGGCCAGTCAAGTTCTCCTACACCAGACTCATCAATCCATGTCTTTGTAGTCGTTGCTTTGTGCACTGGGGCGCAGTCATGTCTCAAACTGTTGCTACAAACTGTTGGAAGCATAACCTTGTCCAAAATGTCTTGGTATGCTGAAGTGGTAAGATTGTCCTTCATTGGCGATAAGGGGCCTGTAGACCAAATGCAATACTTTTGTGTATATGAAAGGCTTATTCAAAGACAACATGCTACACTAGCATGGCCTTTTACAAAAGCTAACACAAAAAGTAATCTCATCTTCATCTGTTTGACTCATAATGCAGTCGATGCTCGAGTCCAAGTGGGAAAACCAGGATATGAGCGTGCCTCGCGTCCAAATCTTGGACTAAGACGCCACAACACTGTCCTCGAGTATGAGCAGACAGGTAATGGACCTGCTCCAGCAGAGACCTAACTTCCCTTTTTTTACGAAGATTGATGAATGAAAGGATAAGTGGATGGATGTGGAGATGAGGATAAACAGGAGGAGCATGAGGCTGTGTGGACGCAGCAGATGGAGGAGCAGCAGGTGTTGGGGAGGGGAGGGACCGAGCTTCCCATCGTCAGTGTTCCACTATGATTTTCCTTGACAGCGCGGGGGGATGGATGTGTAGGAGAATGTACTCTCTTTCTGTTAGCGCATCCTCTACCCCAAACGGCCCCCCACTCTCTGTTGTCCACGCTCTCCTGCCTCCATCTAAAGGAGAATGAGATAGAAAGAGGTGGAGGAGGAGGAGGAGGAGGTGTGTCTCTCTGCGAGGTGGGTAGTCGAGTCGTTCCGTGAAGGTGATGGATAGATGTGTGGTTTGACTGGTGATGTGTCAGGGGGGGTCATGGACTGTGCAAGCACTTGTCTTAATGCAACATTTATCATTTGATCACATGGCGGTGCATTAAGTGACAAGAGTAAAATTGAATTTTGCTCACACTTTGAGAAAATAGGCTTTTATTATTTCTTTTTTTTTTTAAAAAAAAACACTTGGTTCCAATTTTCATTTCAAATGGTTTAATTTGGATTCAATTCGAAGTCAATGAGTTGTGCGAGGGCCACACAGGATGCATGTGCAATGCATAACAGTTGCACGACTGAACTGCTGCATATTGTACGCGTGTCTGTTTTTCATACAGAGTGCGTCTGCTTTGAATTTGCTGCTGCGTTTTACATCGTAGCCTCGCGCATGAATACAGACATGAATAGTGGATTTTTTGCCTATGTACTGACCTTAATGGAAGTCTTGGTCCTGTGAATAATTAACAATAAAGTTCATTACATGAAAGAGTAGACAGTGCTCAAGGCGAGTGAGGGTTAGTTTGAAGGTGTTCTTGAAAGAGTTGGGTCTTCAAGGGTTTCTTGAGGTTTCCTGAAGACAAAGGCAGACGTTGCTGATCTGATAGCATTACAGAGCTTGTTCCGCCATCAGGGGGGAACCACAAATAAAAACAGTCTGGACCGAGATTTGCCTTGTGTGCAGGAAGGGCAGAGCAAAGACGGCTGGAAGAACTCCGTGGTCGAGAGGGAGAATTACTCCGGAGTCACTCTGTGGGCAAGGGTCAATGACTTGAACTGAGATAAATGCTTATTGTAAGTGAGCAGTAAATGAGTGGGGGGTCGTGCAAGATCACCGAGGCATGTCGAGGCATCAGCAGTGTTTTGGTAATTACTCAGAATTCCCCTGGGGGGTGGGTGGGTGGGTGGGGTGGGGGGATGGATCACACACTGGAGCGTTAAAACATCAAGAGACATTTCAAAATTAAAAACCCTGATCCCCGTCCAATGAATATAAAACTCCAGTGCACTTACATCAGCAGTAAAAGAGGAACTATATATCACCGTCATGACAACACAACCATGTCAAAGTGAAAACCAGGCCAGCCGAGTGAGTTTAGAAATGACAAGGCGACCATTTGCGTTTTGGTTTTGTGTGAGCAGAATAACTTTGCTCCCGTCGACGGGATCCGAGTCTGGTTGAGGGAAATTACAGGCTGCGGTAAACACAGCACAGTCAAACTGCTTCAAATGAGGCTGGGAACCTTTGCACTGAGGGACCAATAAACACCCAGGCTGGTGCCACAGCAGGACACACAAAAGTCACACATGCAGACAAACCTGCTTGCCACTGGGAAAACCAGGGCTGATGAATGGAGCGTTGTGCAGCACATTACTGGAGGCAAACAAATAAGCAGCATGTGTCACAACTGATAACATATATCCCTGAATCTCGCATCGTGTTCAGCGCGCGAGGCGGCAGATGTCTTTCGCCCATCCCAAACTATTTCTCTGTATTCAAAGAAATCACCAGTAACAAGACTGAGGCTGACTCTTGGCATCTTTCCCTGTGATGTGTTCTTCTGTATTCACTTACCTCCAACAAACCATGGAGACTGTTTTGTTAGAGCACATTCTCCCGGTGCCATTTCAGATCTCCATGTACCCTTCACTTTTTAAATGATGTAGACTCGGTAAATACAAAAAAAAAAAAAAAGAAGTCACAGCTGCAGTCAGGAAGACTCTCAGAGTTCTTCCTCTGGGCCTCAGAACAAATCTATTTCCATGGGAAGCTGAGTTTTTTTTCCCTCCGCTTTCAAATAAGGAATCTAGAGCAAATCTTACTTTAAAGTTCCTCAACTTACCTTAAAGCTCCCGTGTGTAATATGTGTTCATCAGGGCACAGTTTGGTTTGGTTTGGTACAGTACAGTTTGATCAACCGATGAACGACATTGAACGCAACACAAGCAGCTCGTCAAGCTTTGTATGAGAATAGACCGCAGGCGTTTGCCTGTTGTATCGATTATTAATCGATTTCTAAATTATTTGTCTATTTTGAGTGTTTTTTCAATGATTTTTCAGCTTCTTAAATGTGAATTTGTTCTGGTTTATTTGCTCCATACAACAATGAAAACGTTAAAACTGAACCATTTTGGTTTGTGGACAAAAACAAGACATTCGAGGATCATGGAAAATGATCATGTGACGTTTGTCTGTCGCACAATCAGCTGACCGTCGTGGGTAGAGAGTAGAGTTCTAACCGTACCATTTTACTCTGGTACCCCGAGGGAAGAATGGGTTGTTTAGGTACCAGTTCTAATAAAATCCTCTGTAGCTTTGTCCTTGGACTATGACAGTTTGGCGAGTGGGTGAGTGGGAACACTGTGAGAAGTGTGCAACACGATGAAAGTCAGCAATTTAAACTGCGTTAGAAACAGACCCAGGACATTGGACAGAAATGCTGAACAGAGGTCAGTTCTGCAGGGACATGACGTCCAAGAGAAGTTACATCGTGTTGCTTTAAAGCAACTTTCCGTGTGTTTTAACCAACATTAAGCACTGACATTTTACTACCTGATACTATATGCTGCTATTATGTAAGGTTAAGGGTTACATTGTATTGTCCACAGTGTGGAACATTGTCTTTGGCAAATATAAAACTACAAAAAACAGAGTTTGAGGTTACCATTGGTAGAATTTTCACATTGAACTTTGGGTGAATAAATAAGCACATAGTTCAAGGAGTTTATGTTTTCGGCCATGATTGTTTGTGAGCAGCATTACGCAGGAAATAAAGCACGGATTTAGTTCAACTTTTGCAGCGATGGAAGTGATAGTTCAAGAAAGAAATTATTGGACGTTGGTGGTGATCCAAAGACACAAAGTGAACAAACAAACCAAAAACAGTCATTGCAAGATGGGGATTATATTGACAATGTAGAGGTTTGTGTTGTCTGACTGCTTTATCTAGTTTCTGTTTACATTAATGTCCATGATTCAGGATGCCAAGCTACTCAGGCTACCGTCATAGCTCCGAATATTTCTGTCCAACTGTATATTTGTCTGCATTTTCAAGCTGCTTTCCGTGTCTTTGCATTCATACTTCATTGTATATTCATAAGATATTACTGAACCGAAGCGAATGGACAATTTATTCAATATTCAGGGAGACCAGGCATCATTAATGAGAATTACCATTCTAATTGATGAATGACTATCTCCCTGTAATGGAATTATGGGGTAAAAAGCTGAAGAGATATTTCAGGAGAGGAGGATACGGCGCTTTTGTAGTGCAACCCTATTTTTATGATAGCAGATAATAGGAAAACTCTAATTGGAGTGTTGATGAGCATGTTACAATAGGCCCTCCCCCTGAGAAGGGATTTCTGGGGGTCTATCACTTAAAGATAGGGCGGCCATTCCACACAGCTTTTAATTGAAATGCTGCGGAAAAGAAGAACGAAAAACTTAATAGCTTTCGCCTGAGCACTCAACCGTGCACGGAGATAGTACCGCCCTTTGGCTCGGGTAATTATTCCGGAGTTTAAATCTTGTGTGCAGTGAGCAGTTGTACTTGTTCCTTACTAAGTAGCTACGGCGGAAAATGGTTGAATGTGTCGGGTTTCTGCGGCGGCAGGCGCGGCTGGGTCTTCTCGTTCTTATCGTGGACTTGAGTTTGTGTTGCTATTTGAGCTAATTGGATCAGAGGGGTTCCACCATGATGGACAGTGCACAATGAGGCCAGTGCTTCCGCTGACAGCGTTTCACTAAGATGGATGACAGTGATCTATATCTGCATGTGCAATTTAATCACAGATCGAGGGTAGCAATGGGGCTGTGGTGGTAACACGGTCATATTTATGTACATGCAGATTATTGGTCGGGGTGTCAGCAGCTGGTTTCCCTGATGAGAAGCAGCAGGGACTTGCAGCTGTGCCTTTGTGAGCCGACGGAAGCCCACTGTGATCCAGCAGCTTTAAGGGACTGTGTCACTCGCTGACAGGTGAAGAGGAGGTGGATAGGTGCTATTTTTGTATCCTGACAGTATCACACTTAACCATATAGTTCTCACTGATTACTTCCAGCCAGCAGGAAGCTACACCATCTTCAATTCCTTATTATCAGGGTGCCCCGGTAAGTCTAATGAGTAGTGGAAAAAAAAACCCAGACCATATATATTCGATATCAGCTTCGGTATAGAAAGCATTTTTCCTGATAAGGGCTGTAACAATATCAACATAACAATATTACCTCACTAACAATCATGTGTGTGATATATATTTTGCCAAAATTAAACAATTAAAAACAGGAAGATGCATTGTTTTCAGTCTCCATATCAAGTAACAAGGAAAAAAATCATACAATGGACTGTTTTTTGGGGGATTTTCAGGTCCTTTTTTCCTTTCTGACATTTTTTAAATGTCATATTTATAAGTCACTAGCATCCACAGTTTCACAATATCTATCCATCTTTCCTGCTCTGTTCCACCCTTAATACCAGTGTCTGTGAAGTGTCTGAGATAATGTTTTTTTTTTGTAGTTCTCACTTCCTTCTGCTCTGCTCATGGTCGCCAAAAAAAACCAAAAAAAAACGATTACTAACAGATTTTGCCAGGAAGACCTGATTCATGATACAGTCACGGGTCCACGATAAGATCGAGCTAACCCAAGGGAGCACTTTTCACTCAGACGCGACCTTGCTCGTGGTTCCTGTGAGTTTCAGAGTGTAGAGCAGGAGACAGAGCCTGCAGCTACCGGGCTCCGTTTCTGCTGAACCAGCTCCAATTCTGGACACAGAAATGTCATTGAAATGAAACTTGCTTGGTTAGATTTTACACTGTGTCACACAGGTGGTATTTCCCGGAGTTAGAAGAAACCCCCGGCCAGGAACCCATCCCCTTCCTCCACCGCGTTAAATAGTCCTCGGACCAAATATCAACTTTTCCTTTGTTTACCTCTGCTATTTGGATGGAATTGGGCTGAGCTTTGAAACTAGCTTTTGGACGCGCCCTAAATCTTTCCTCTGTGATAAACATCATCGTAAAGGTTATACGGTGAGACCATAACCTGCCCTTTGTCAATCCAATCCAATCCAATCCAACTTTATTCATAAAGCACTTTAAGCAACACGACAACTGCTGAAACAAAGAGAGAAATGAATGAAATAAATAAAATATAAAAACATAACACCTAATAGACATAAGAACAAACAATAAAACCATAAAATACTGTAGAAAGTACTAAAAACAACACAAATCATACAATAAAACTAAAAAAAAAAGACTCTTAAACCTTTCTTTTAATAAAATAGCATTCATAGATTTAACATCTGTCATTTATGAACATACTGTCATTTAACATACTGTCATTTATGAACACTTCATGTCACGCTTATGTAGAAAACAGCTGTTTTTAGCCTGCATATCATTGCAGTGCTACATTCAATAACTTTAATGTTCTTAATAGGAACAGGAAAGGGAAGTTTGGGGTCCCTTGCTAAATCTGCTTCCCCCGCGACCCTGGGGACCAATTGTGTGCCTTGCTCGGGGACACTGTCCTGGGATTCAAACCTGTGACCCTTCCATTCCACGCCCCCAAATCCTTACCCTGCCGTGGATGTGAGCCACTGCAACTTGAACTTTCCAAGTAACGAAGCATTTTCACGACAAGCGACCTCGAAAGAAAATTCCTTCCCAAATTCTCCTCCCTAAAAAAAAGAATCCCGTCTCATTTCTCGATTCCCTCTCCCATCACCAGCTGCTTCACCCGCCGCCATCTTCCTCTCTTGTTATAAGATTAACCCGAGTTATATTTAGCCCCTCCCCCCGTTACGAACATTCTCAGGGATTGTCATTCTCCTGTGAATTTTGAGGAGAAACCTCAAGGTGGGACGGGAGGTGAGGGATATTTATTTCTACCTCGGCTGAGTCTTTCCAGGCCTCTGACGGTTAACAGGCTGTAACGCGAGCGTAGGATGAGAGGACCAGGTAGGGAACGACACGCGATAATTATTCATTTTTAGTGAGGCAACTCCCTGCAGTGAGGAAGGTCTAAAATACAACACATCAAAAAGAAACAGAACAAAAAAGACGATCTTTTTTAATTCTCCAGAGGCCGCCGACAGCATTGTGCTCGATTTAGTACGAGATTATAAAAAAAACACAATGTGCTCTTTCTTGTTAATCTCCGTAAAAAAAAAAAATCGTATTTTTGGTGCGTGCTTTTAAATAGCTGTGTGATGATGTTTCCCTAAAGTAGAAAAGTAGAAAACAGGACAGTGAAAAAATGTGAAATCCTCTTTTTAATCTTCTTTTCCATTTCCACATTTTTTTTTTTATGCACCTGGGAATTACGAGCGCAGGGGCTTCTCTCTCCCTTCATCTCCTCCCTTCTCTGTTCTCCTCTTGACAGTTTTCAGCCGATCCTGCTTTGCCGACTTTTCTGATCGCGGAAAAAGAAAGAAATACATCAGTGTTGCGTGTGTGCGCGCGCCGCTGACACTGGCAGCTTGTAGAGATGCAGGTGCGATAGACTCTGATCTCTACACCTGCACATGTGCGACATGGAAACACCCAAAAAACACTTAGAATCATACACAACTTGATTGCACTCACACAAATAAACTAACACATTATTTATGTATGTGGTGGAACCTGAATTTGTTTGTCTTCCAAAGTTTATATTTTTTTAAAAAATAAATCAGGTCAAACCCTTACAGAATTTAACTAATTAATTAGTTTTGGTTCCATTTGAGTCAGTTTTTCCTCTGATATTGCAACTAATCCAATCTATTGCGGGTGGATAATTCTTTGTTTGTGTTGCTCGCAGCGTTTAAAATGTAAAATTGTAATTTTTAATATTTAACAGCAACATCTCTTTCCCCGAAACCATGTCCCACTTACTGTTAAAAATCCCCCGATCCCACTGCAAAAAGAGTAATCACTGACTGAAAAGAAAATCCTCAGGCTGTAATATTCTGGTCCACCTGAGATTTTTTTTACTGCGACTAAATCATATTTACTGTGAATAATGCCCATAATTCACATCTTTGAAATGTCTTATTTGTGGTCGGTATCGCAGATGTACAGAGGGATTGTATGTGTGTGCGCCTTTGTGAGTCTGTGTATGTCAGTCTGTCGATTGTACCCATCCTAATTGTATATTACTGACATGTCAGCTGTAGGAACTGTTTGTCTCGTTCTCTGAAAGGACCAATTAAGCCTTCATGTGTCACCGCGCTGTGTCCTTTCCCTTCACTGCAGGATGTTTGTGTTTGCTGCTCGTCGTTCCATAGGCTTTTTTTTTTCTCCACTTGTGTCCAGTTGTTTGTCTGCTTTTCCACTGAAGGTGGGGGATTTGTCTTTCTCGTCCACATGCTGCCTGTCAGGAGGCAGACGGCGCGCGTCACACATACAAAACATGACGATACTCTCAGAGAATGCAGCCCTCTTCATTTGAGGTACTCAGACGGTCCAGTTTTTTACGGTGTTCCTACTCGTCAACAACACTGAAAAAGTAGGTGTAGAAGGTGTAGTTGTACAAAAGTTTGTGACTGCATGATATTTATATTAACTTCAGTAAAGGTCCAGTGTAAGAATAAGTGATCTCTAAAGGCCCTGGTGTACTTCTGCGCAACCCAACATTGTTTTAACTTGCAGTAAATTGTAATTAAACAGCCAGATGTTGAAAAGTTATTCAGGAAAAATGTGAAAAAGCGCTTAACTTCCAGACGTGTTAAAGGGTTAAAGAAAACTTTCTAAGAACAAAAAAGTGAAAGCTGGAGGAGGAGAAAAGGTCTTCACCGGCCTCACTTTGCATCGTGAGGTTTCACTTGTGCGAGGGATTACTCCTTAGTAGGGTCCTCAGCAGGTGAGCAGGAGACAGGCCACCCGGTGTGAACAACAGATGAGTGCTGCGGCTGTCGCACACGCCACCCAGTGTGGAACCAGTGGAACCTGCTTTCGTCCATTTGGGTTTCAGTCAAGATAGTGGCGTCAAAAAAGTAAGGCGCTTATACGTGCATATGGGGGTTCTAATCACGTGACTGTAATGTTCATGCTAATGAAGCCAAAGAGCAAGCGGATGCGAGCAATGACACAATTGATAGCTTTGTGTGGCCAGGACAGGAGTGTGTGTATGTGTGTGTGTGTGTGTGAAGTTACATATGACTTCAAATCCAATTCCTAGAAATGGACGAGACTTTTTTTCATTATTATCGAAGACTCCCTGAGTCACAAGTCAGCGAATGATATCTGATTGTTGATGTGTGATGGATGCCGTCACCCCGCGGTGTCCCCACTGGGGGTCGACGGGAGGCGGAAAGGTAAAGGGAGTGAGAATTATCTCGGCAGAGCTCAGAAAATGTGAAACAGCAAAAAAAAAAAAAAAAATCAAATGTCAGATTCGGGAATTCGGAACAGACGGCGGAGCGTGTTCGTGCGTGGTATGTGCGTGTCTTGTAGGAGTGATGTGGGTTTGAATGTCAGAGGGGAGACGTCTCTTCCCCCCCCCGCTACATATAAATCAGATCTATCAGACAGATCACAGCCGGAGACATGAGATATGACACAGAAACACCACACATCTGCTGTTGTGTTCCTATACACTCGGGGGCGTTACCCTCCTGGAGCTACACGGCCGTAATTAGGATCATAAAATTTAGTCCAAGTTACCACGACCCCCTCAGTGACACAGATCCATAATAAGTGTTTATGTGCTCGACTTGTATAACTGCATTATTGTTGATATCATACAGTTGTATTTATATGTATAAGTGTGATGGAACACAGCGACACGCTAATTGTCATATCACTTGTACGTTAGCCAATTAGCTTGGCTTGTTCCAACTCGTGCAAAAGATACTTCTCCGAATGTTTTTAAAAATAAAAAAAAAATAATTTTCTGACAATTCCATGAAATTACACTTTCTTATGCAGTACATGTATCCAATATAACAAAAATCAACATCTCCCTTAAATGCACCTATAGCGTCCTCCTGCTAAGTGGATGGCAGGTTCCAAAAACCTAAACAATAACCAAAATACCTTTTACATCACGATTGAAATGAAAGCAGCCTATACGTTCTGATTTCCTAACACAGAAGAAAGCATTACTTGATTGTGCTTTACAAGGCTGAGGTCTCAAAGACAGCAGGAAAACCAAATATATATTTAAGTAAAAGCCAAAAATGGGTTAGACCATGAAGGATTGAGAGGGCACAAGAAGACCAGGACAGGAACACAAAAAAAAGAAAGGTGAACATTTTTAATCATTCCAGTTTGAAAATTCCTCTTTTGTAGTGAATAATTTACATCCACAAATTAGTCAAGTGAATAAATAAATCATATCCAATTGGCTTTTTGTTCCCCTGAATTAACAATTCCGCCCTTCAACTATTAAATCTATTAAATAAGGTTTTCTCATTCTTTAGCTGCTCATACTTTGTGGCGGGGAAAAACACAACAACAGACGCTGATGAAGTGAATGTAGGAGTGATCTGTTTAGCTCAGGTTTTACCATATATTTGCCTTAAACATCACGCTGTTGTGTTTTTCTCCTCACAGTCTTCTGAGGGAAACTATCTGTAACGTTTGTGTTTAGAAGGAACTACTGTTTTGTGAATTTGTGAAATGCCAGACTTGGACGAATAGATCAAAGTGTCATCTGCGTATTGTTGAATGTAGCCATTGGAGCATATCTGTGGAGAGTGAAAACACAGCAGAGGAATTCAGTTCTTTTCCATGATAATTCATATGACTACCTTATGACTGACATTAAAAGAGAGGCTTTTGACCACATCAATCACTTTGAAATAAAGATCTGAGAACATTGCGACCATTAGCATATGTTGAAAATGAATAACAACAGCGTGATTTTGAAGACAAGTTAGTTAAAACCAAAAAGTTTTTTAGAGAGAGAGATACCACTTTGATGAATTGGGCACATTTCCATTTTGATGAAACTTCTCTTGTATGGTATTAAGGATAAATGAAATTATGACGGTCCGGGGATGTGTCAGAACATGAGGCAAACTCGATGAAACTAATCTCCAGATGATGTGAATCACACCCTCCTCTGCTGAAACCCTGTGCAACAGCAAGCGCATGGACTGTCCTAAAAGAGAGATAGTTGACACATGGTTGAAATGCACACAGACGCTGTGGAACAATCATTAGCAATTTAATTACTGGCTCTAATACAGCGTGAGTGATGGGGCTTTTGGTGGATCTATTCATTATAGTATTGATTTAAATGAGTTTACGGTCGCAAAGATCATTACAAATGGTTTTCTTTATTAATTTAGCATCTTTTTTTTTCTTTCAGTTGTGCACTGATTTCACAAATACAGAAACACAATGTCAAAAATATAATATTTATTAGTTTATTGGAGATGGACAATGCATATTAATACACTTTTCTGTAAATGTGACAGAAATGTTCATACGTAGTCCATTGACTGTTGTAATAGGCTCCCAGACCATTATAAGACGGAAGTTGCATAAGTTAATAACATTAAACTTGAACGAAATTTGCCATATAAGATCCAATTAAGCGAGTGGACACATGAATTCTTTTCTTTTTTTGTGTTTCACGCTGCAAGATGGGGGCATTATTCGCGTTGGTGGCGTCGTGTGCACTTTCTCGTCCCATTGTTAAATTACCCTATTAAATTGTGGGGAACTATTCTGTCATAATACCCAACTTTTTTAAAAGTCATCAGAATCTCACTATGGAACGCTTCAGTGCAGCTTAAGGCTCAGTTACAGGTTGGATAAAGTAAAATGTACAATTCACGGAGATATTTCCTGATGAGATCAAACCGCCGATGATTAAGAAGTAACCCCGCGGTGAAATTGATATAGATTAAGACTCGTTCATCTTTGAACATAAGATCGTTTTCTTTTTTCCTGGGCTGCTCAAATGATTCTCAGTTTATCTTTATCTAACTCCAGGATCTGCCTTGATAGCGGCTCTAAAATCCCACCATTGTACAGTAGAAGATCGATGAGGCCGCAGCTGGGAGTTGGAAGGTTTGCCTTACAGAGGAAATGTGGAATCGGGCGGCTAATGAAGCCCAGGAGGTCCTTGACCTCGGTTTGTTTGTGGAAAAATGTAAGAAGCTGAGATGAGATGAGATTAGACTGACATTAATTCACTTCATCTTTATCATTCAAACCAACAACCTGCGCTCAATTTGTGCTTGAAAAAAGAAAAGAAAGAAAACGATATCCATTTTCTCCAGATGATTGATTAAGACTATATGAGCCGAGCTCCCGATACATATTTAGTGTTGTTTTAAAATGAATTCGCTGCACAAAAATATATACTTAATATTGTCCCACATTGTATGAATGAGAGGGAGAAGAGCAGCTGAATTCCTGCTGAATTGCAACATGAGCAGTAAAAGACTCACTGCAGGGAGCAACTCATCACTTTGCCACACACACACACACACACACAGGTTTGTGTCGCTATCTTTTTAAAGACTGTGCTATCGCTAACTTTAACTATCACCGTAGTTCAAATCTGAGACCTACAGCTTAACCAGTTCCTCAGAAATCACTTTCTCCCTCATTTGGTCTCCATGAGGACTTGTCTGGTCCTAATGAGATAAGAACACACACAGAGAGAAAGAGAGAGAGAAATGACAAATGTAGTTCAGTTCCCTTGGGTTAGAACAGAAGCTTAAAAAGACAAACAAGAAACTTTCACTGAACTAATTGCATCAAACGTGACGTCATATTGTCGTACATAACACTTTCATCACACCCTGCCGGCTCCCTCCTCCTTTTATCTGCCTTTTGTTTGTTGCATAATCACTTCATAGTGTGCTGCAATGCCACTCCGCGACTCAGAGACGTTCATTAAAGGTTTATTTTTTTTGACTGTGATCACGTCGTTTGGACAGGGAATTCAAAACTTCTCCGTCTGTCCGTGCGATCGGTGACGGCGGTGTTGTGGCGGCTGAGCTGAGCTGCGAGGCGAAAGGTTTCATCATATCCCGCAGATGAAAGGTCCCACTTGACAGAGAGATTTTCGAAAAAAAGCAAAAAGCAAAAAAAAAAATTCCCTAATTTAACACAACCTGCGAATCTGCACCGAATCTCGATGGCTGTTTACTCATTGTGTCCCATAAAACCAGCGGCGCCGCAGATTGGGGCGCCATACTTTTATGTTCAAAGGATTAAATGTTGGAGTAAATGAAATGTTGCAGCTCGGTGATGTAGTAACATCGAACGCGTCCGTATTCGCTGCGATATTCATGTGCAAGGCCACACAGCGGTGCAGTGGCCAGCGTTGTTGCCTCACAGCAAGAAAGTAAATGAATCTATTGATGAGTGTGACAGTGGAATTTCTCCCTATAGGACATTTCTGTTACAGCTCTGTTGTTGAGCCGCGTGAAGACGACGTATCTTTAATTGCAATAACTCTTCACTTCCTCTAATCACCGTTCAATTGGGTTTTTATTGATTTGCTTTCATGCCATATCAAAGGATTAGCTCTTATTTTAAGCAATTAAGCAAAGATTGATTCGTTCACATATTTTTATTCAGAGGGGAAAACTAAGCAGCGTATTTACTCTCCTTTATGTATGGACATTTTGTTTAAGTGTAAATAAACCATGAATCCACTTTTTTCACATAATTCACAAGTTATTATAATTATTCATGTAATCTACTGCCTCTCTGGTCAAACACCAGTTATTGCATTCTAATTTTGCCAGTGGCTTTCTTCGTCCACTCTTGTTTCTCAACCTCTTGTCCAATCAGCACAAGGCTCGTTGTCCTGGTTGTTTGTCTCCATGTGGCCCGGTGATGGACCCTATGTGTCCGCTGGGATTAGCACCAGCGCCCCCCCTGCGACCCTTATGTGGAGGATAAAGCAGTCAAAGATGAATGAATGAATGAATACAGACACATAACAATTGACCACACTGAACAACCACAGCAAAAAGAGAGAGAGAGAGAGAAAAATCTGTTCACCGAAACCAAACAATGCCGAACTCTAGATCAGTTAAACATACTTAAAAATCCTGAAAACACGTGTTAATCCCCAACATTTAGCAAAGGAAGAGTCTGAAATCTCGTCACAACTTCTTCCGCCGTATTTCAATTGCTTCAACTTACAACTGCTTTGCGAGTCTCTAATTTAGGGGTCTCAAACCCAAATGACCTAGGGGCCACAGAGCGTCTAGTTTGTTCAGCAGGGGAAAAAGACATTGACATAGTAATATTTACAAAAGTAATCTATCAATTAAAAAAACGTACAGAAATATCTCACTATAAAGCGGTGGGCCACGAAAAATTGGATGGGGGGCCCGAAGGCCGCAAGTTTGAGACCTCACCTGGTTTGTTTGTCGATTTCCGGGCAGTTTCATGCAGCCATGCTATGATGACTCCGCCCACGTTGAGGAGATACTATAGTAAAGGAAACCATATCTTCAACGTGACCTAAATGACCTGCTGATAGGCTTTTAGCAGCAGCATTAACTGACATGATTCATACACTGTATCCTGAATTTTTTTTGCCCTGCCAACATAAATTCTATATCGTCAGACTGGGTATGAAGCGAGAGGGAAGGGGGTGGTGGGGGATACGGGGAGAATGGAGGAAAGCCTGACAGTGTGTGGCACCCTGAGGGACTCGCGTACCTTTATCCATACTAATTAGCTCCTAAATAAATTAAATTCCTCCCCCATAATTTACGGAGAATGACATTAGTAGTGTGCGTCATCCCCACGTGTGCACACCAATAAGATCGCACACACACACACACACACACACACACAATACGACGGAATATGATTTGTGTATACAGTATTTACAGTGATATGTGCCTGCGGGACTGAATATGTATAACAGCACACCGTTATTGTTCTTCCATTCCCAGTTTGCGCTGGTGTGTAAAATGAATCTTGTACAGCAGATGATTAACATTATTTATGTAGATTTGTTTTATCCTAATGCACGGAGCATTAGGATAAAACAAATCTACATAAATAATGTTAATCATTTCCCGATCATGTTGTTCACTCGTTACCTTTGGGATAAGATGATCAAAATCATTGTAAGACATTTGATTCAAAACAGGATTAAATGCATTCTCATTGATGAACAATTACACTTCTATGGTTAAATATGTGGATACTTGTGAAAGCAACCCCCCGCTGCCTATACATGGACATGTTTGCGTGAGAAAATAAATCTCTTTCTTGAATTAACAATTTCATACAGTTTATTTTCTTATTGAGACTCGTAGTAGGTTAGTATTGACGTAAATTTTTTTTCATTTTCTGAGGAACATGAGGAAATAAAACCAAAGAGTGAAGCTGCTGAGAAAAAAAACAAAGAAAATATAATACACAGGAAGTCAGGAGCCAAAGAGTCAAAGAGTTTGAAATCCAGACCAGGAAAAGGCACAAAAAGATCAGAGTGAATATGAAGGAAATCCAGTCCCATTGGAGGGATGAACACGGTCAGGGTCAAGCCAGTGTGGAGGACAAAAACAGGACCCGAGCTGCCCTCGAGAACCATTTCAAACAGGTCAAGACACCGTGGGACGGTGTCAGCTGGCTGAAGGGCAGCTTTTATGGGGTGGACAGAAACAATAACGCATTTACCAAAGGAAAACCCTACTGCACAGCACAGGAAGAAAACCGTGACTAACACAAAAGACAGAAACAGAGTCACCATGAAAATGCAATTCTCTGGGCGAGTTTGGGGGGGAAAAAAACTATAAAGGATGTCGAAGGTCGACAGAGCAGCAGAGTTTTTTTAACATCATATACTGGTATATATGGTATACTGCTCCTACACTCGCTGCTCAGCCAAACAAACTCGGCTAAATGAAACTGAACCCTCGCATTAAACTGCACAAGGTTCTGCATACGAATTGGTCACATGCTGCCTCTTTCACCTCCACAAGTAAATTCTTAAGTATAATAGCGCTGCAGTAAAAAAATAAGTACTTTATCACCTTATCAACAACAGCTCTATTTCATTTTCATTCATTTCCCTCTGCCTCCACCTCCTGCCACACTTTCCAGCCCTTTCTCAGGGATATCCAGGTGTTCCCATGGTGGACAAGATATACTGTATACTCCCTTTAGTCGGTTATTGATCTACTCCTGGGTTCTCCTCCCAGAGCTCTGAAAACCTCCAAAGGTCGTTGTCAGGAGGCCTCCTGACCAGATGCCCACGCCACCTCAAGAGGCTCCTCACCTCAGCTCCTCACTCTCCGTCTCGAGAGCTGAGCTCGTCGATCTCACGCGCCATCTCTATTTTGTTCTTTGTGAACCAAATACTTGAACTCCTTCGCCAAAGGAAAGCAACTCACTCCACATATTGGAGGAGCTGACTGTCGTCCGCACAATGAAACCACTGCAAACAGGCCCAAATATAGCACACATCAAATTTTAGGTCAAACACCCAGCCATGTTTTATACCCAGCCTGTTTCTCCTACATCCAGCCCCTGACAAAAGTCAAGTTGATCCTCCTAAAAACCCCTTTGACCATTAGCAGGCCCTATAGAGCTCTTGGAACTTTAAAATACACCTTCATTTATCTGATAACTTAATTACGTTCTAACAAAAAGTATGATTATGTTAAAGTTGCAGTAGGTATGTGAAAATATTCTCTAGTATTGGTGGTATTGAGGTGGATTATTCTGCTTTTGGTCACATCGGTGTTAATGACATGTTTGTTAGGTGGCTTTCAAACTCAGAAGCAGCAAAGATGGAGGTGCGTCATCTCGAACTCAACGTGTTGTTGTGTACTTTCTGTCGATACACTTTAGTCAATCGTTTTTTAGCCTGAGTATTTGTTATTTAATATGTTTAGGTTGGGATTAGTGTGATGAGAAAGACAGACATGGACTTTGTTGGTTTGCTTTTTGGACAATAAAACAACAGAAAATGGAAATAGTCTGGATCGGGTATTAAGTTTCCTTTGTCCTTTGTTATACTGTGCATACCCATGCTGCAATAGTGTTTTTTTGATTAAGTTTGATGAAGCTTTTTGACAAATGGAGTTTAGGTTGAGTTGGTTTGGTTACGTGCCAGAAGAGGAGGGATAGTAATTATATGAGACAAATAATTTTGAAGATGGAGTTGCCAAAAAGGAAAAGAGAAAGACCACAGAGAAGGTTCATGGATGTTGTGGAGGAGAAAATGCAACAGCAGTCAAACAGTGATGCAGTTTGTTATCACAATTTATACCATTTACCACCAGATTATGAGCAGCAAGACGTTTTTTGTACCACATTTCAATCCACTACAAAAGCATTGTCCGTGCCTGTCACTGAGTAAAAAATGAATTTCTTCCCCTCTTTCTTTCACGAGATACAGTCACACATCCCCATCTGTCTTCTCTTCTTCACACTCTGGCTTTTTTCCTTTTCACTGCTGCCTTTATTAAACTGCAGGTGGAGAGATCCTCAAAGTGGATGTAAAAAATCACCCTTGGGCAGACTGCTGCGTGCTTCTTTTTTTTTCTTTTTACATTTTAAGATCGAAAATGTAAAAACCCATACTCAAAACTCCAGCTGGTGAGCACACTCACCTCTGTAGTACAGGTGTTGCTTGATGGAGGAACGAGAGATCCTGTAGTGATTAAGCTGTATTGGCTCATCATTCTGTAAATGAGCTTGCAGTGCACACATAATCATGTTCACACATGTGCATCATGCTTTCTCTTCCCCCTCTGAGACGCCGCACACAGCCCCGATCCCAGCTATCTATCAAACCAAATTAATCCCACTGCATACTGTACACAAACGTACTGACACAGACCTTGGCTGGTGACCAGTAGCCTCCAGGTCACAGATGTCTGTCTGTGGGGGGACGACACTAATGAATATTGATATCCTTTGCCATCTTGCCTCATGGTGCTTTCCACACACACACACACACACACACACCCACTCCCACTCGCTCCCCTTGTACCGATGCCAACACCATCCTTTCCCCCCAGATGGCAACCTTTGGTCCCTCGAATTGTAAATGGGTTCTTTTTAAATCTTTCAACCGCTTTACTAAGTAGGAATCAAACCTACACCGACGTTCAAGATTCAGAGTCACCTGCTCAAGGACAACCAGTTGTCTTGTCTCCTAAATACGGTACGACCACTGAACGAGCCACTAACTACCTTTAGAAGGCATTTCGCAATTACTGCTGCTGTTATTTTCACAGCAGCTCCCCAAAGGAAAAGGCAAAACACGCACTATATACTAGGTCATAAACACTGCCCCCCCCTTGTGATGGGTGGGGAATCTTTGAGTTCCCACTACATGAGTGACTGGTGATGACGGGTCACATACTACACGATGTTTCACCAGGAGGAGCTAGTACTGTATGTCTCATGTCTATGAAAACGTTACTATTGAACTCAGATTCTCGGATCTCTGATCCACTGGTGTTGTTCTTATTACTGTCCAGGTTTCAGGTGTGCTACTCTGTCCACGTCTTGAGGTCGATTGGCCTGGGCGTGGATTTGCAGTAGATCGGACCGGTGACATGTAGATGGGTCTCCATGGATCTTTGAATATTTCACAGTGACTGTTGATCATTGACTCGTAGGCGACGAGTCCCAAAAGTCGACCACAACGGGATCGTCAGGTTGAAAACTGTGTCGTGTAAATAAAACAGAGAGCAAAACAACAAGAAAATACACACCAAAAGATACTTCATTTAGTTTGAATTAGTTATTACCGCAACTCCATCATCACTGTGCTCCCAATAACGTACCATAAAGAACCTGGTTTCTCTGGATGTTCTTTTACTGCATTGGTTTCTTGGGTTTTCCTCCCACAATCTGATGACCACAGGGAAACTCTGAATCGAAACGGTTGTTTGTCAGCCTACGCTACCATTGAGGGGATAAGCCATTTAACCACTAATGGGTTAGGAAAGTAAATTCTACCACTGGCCCAACCTGTAACTGCACACAAGCCCCGTTTCATCTGCAACAAGATATTAACGACGCTACTTTGAAAATGACGGGGGGAAGAAAACAAAGTTCAAGCTGCATAAGTTTAACTTGGTTATGCAACACAAGGTTTCCTGGGTTTTCTGGCGCTGTTTTCATGCAGAAATCCTCTGGGTTTGTACGCGGCTTTTCCGCTCCCATTGGACTGCAATTAGGGCTGGTTGGAGTGATGTGGTGCCAGAGGCCTTAGTATGAGCTACTTCACACAGGTCCTCAGAGAAATAACAGAGCTTACCTCACCAACTCTTTCTCTCACTCAACACACTGACAGCATCTCTGTTTGACTCTCACTCTCTTTGCTATTATTATTTTTCCTCTGTCTTTGGATGAGTAAAGAGCCTTTTTTTTCATAGCATTTCTGCTCACAGAGACCACGGAAATGCAGACTTGTTCTAATTCAACAACATGGATAAGAATTGAAGTTTATTTCAGCTTTAATCGTACACCTCCATTCTCCCATGCACGTGGAATATCTGACGCGATTGGAGTTTCACTTTTTTGTGTTTCCAGAGGGAGTTGTTTTCTTTTAGAAACACACTTTCTCTTTTGTAAGTAGAGTCTGAATTGCGAGTAAAACAGGTGAAAAATGGCCCAGGTCCCAACACAATGCAGCCGTGGTTATTAAGGTTATCTATGCATAAACCCCTGGCTGGCATGCATTACCTGTATTGTCAAACACAGCCCCATGACTCTAGTACCATTGATTCTTTCAGCAATTTATTTTATTTATTTTACTGGAGACTGCACTCGTTATCTTTTGCTTCCAGGACACCGGCAATTACAAAGGCCTGAGTATCTCCAGGCAGACAGTATGCAGAAGCAAATAGAGTCTTTACAAGTATCTTGAGAGCGCAACCGAACAAACATCCCTTACATTTTAATCCGAGCAGGTTCCCTCACTTTGCATCCAGCTGTTCCGTTGCACACTCAAAAACAACAGCTGCCTTTCCAGTTGCCATTGATTTCTATCCCGAGCCACATGACAGGGGATGGAGTCTATTGATTCGCACTCTCCCCTCCTGTTCTCTGACCAGATGATGTAAAAACCTGTGGAGCGTTAGAGGTGGAGGCGAGATATAAGGAGAGACGACGGAACAAAGACAGAAAGAGGAGCAGCAGGACTTGTGGACACCGGAACCTACATCCCTAAAAATGGTGATGCCAATGCAATCGGATCAGGACAAGGTTTTCCAGAAAAGCCAGTCTCAGTTTGTTTGGGTTCAAAAACCTCTTGGAATCCTTTGCAGTGTTGGGGTCAGTGTCAGGTGGTTACCTCCAGGGATATATGTCATGAGTGATGTTTGGATGTCTTGGGTTTGTTCACAGCAGGCACCGCGGCTAACAGACTCTGCAATCTCGCCTACCAAATTTGGTAGGACCAACACAACTCCAGTTTTTACTAATTGAAGGGTTGCCAGTTCTGAGCCAAATCAAATTACGCGGATCGTCCGCTGTGGCGCCCCCTAGAGAGAGAGAGATGCTGCAAGAGTTGTATTTGTGTTTTTCTATTATATAGTAAGGGAGCAAAGGCATGATATAAAGGCAATTTACATCAATATATCAGTAGAAGCTACTATGTCACGTCGTCATCTGGGATTTAAACTATGTGTTGACATGTGTAATAAATGACCTCACATCTTTGTTAAGTATACAGTCAAAGTCTGGAACGTATCAGCATGTATGAGTTTATGAGCTTAACTTGACATGAAGCGCTCGTTCTCCAGGCTGTGATGAAGTTCCCTCAACGAAGCAATTACTCATCATCGGTCACATGAAGAATGTGCAGAGGTTAAACTCAGAGGAAGCAAACAGCGAAGTAAATCAGACAATGGACACAATTCCTGTGTTTGACACTTTGAACTGAAACATTCGCTCTTGGTCTCCGAGCTTTTTATATGTGTGACTTGTTCCTTAAGTTGTGGGAAAGGCGACGAACCAAAACAATGCTCTGTCTAACGCTTTCGATGAATTACTACAGTTAAAGAACGGATATGGAACTAAATCGCCGGTGTTGCCGCAGCAAGCGTCCCACAATGAAGGCATTTTCTATGACTTCTGAGTCTTTAAACCGACCTCTACAGCATTACTCCTCAACTTCCTGCATGGGTTAGTTACTAATGTGAAGCTACGTGCTCTTCACTGTGTTTGGACCTGCTCAGCAAGAAAACACATTCATTTGCAGCCTGAGAGTGAATGAATGAGGCAAGTCAGTAACCCCGCGAGGTGATTGTGGCGCCGTTATTTTAGGGTAAAGTAGTTGCAGTGAAGTGTTGCTGTGAGTGAGTTAAGTCTGTGTGTGTGTGTGTGTGGGGTGGCTAAAAGTGACTCAGACCCTACACCATCAAGTACAGGTGCTCACCCATTAATGGGAAACTTATCTCTCAAACACACGCTGACCTTTACCACCAGCTAATTGGCATAGGCAGACTCTTGCTTTTTATAAGTGTAGTATGTGTGTGTGTGTGTGTGTGAGCTTTCAAGTTGAGAAGCTAAAGAGAACATCTGCACCCGCATCCTATGCCAATTACTTCACATAGCACCCTCCAAACCTCTTTACTCACCTCCTCTGCAGAAGGACCACTAACTGTGAAGCGTCCTCCTCCTCCTCCTCTTCCCTCCGTCTGTCACCTCTGCACCTAGTTTTAGTTCTAAACCCCCTCTCCCTACGTGTCTGTCTTCATTTATTTAGCTTATTTATTTATTTTTGTATTTGTCTGTCTGGACTTTTATTTGCTTATTTTAACCAGAAAAGAGCCAGAAAATGTCCTGTGACTAATTGCTTTTGCCCATTTTTCCAGAATAACTTTCAATGTCATTTATTTCACTTTGAGCTTTCTGCTCTATTTTAAAAGACCGGCAACGGGAATCGATTGAACAGTGCCTGTGTTCTTAGATTGTTACTGAAACCATGACTCCTGCACTTTATTTGTCTATTGACTTGCAGTTTTATATTTAAATGTTTTGTTTTTTAACTGTTATCGCCTTGATTTTATCAGGTCACCCTTGAACTCAATGGGTCTTTTATGTGGATAAATAATAGGTTAAGAAAAAAAAATTCTTTACAATTGACTGCATGTTAAAATAGTGTATTAACAATTTGAAATTAAGAAAAACAAAAGATTTTATTAAAAAAAAACAAAAAAACAATATAGTCTACATAAGAGTGGTTTGCATCAGGAAGTACATTTGTGGGTCTGTGAGGTGGTTTATTTTTTATTGTATTGCATTGTCCTGTTTTTACTATTTTTTTATTATTCCAGAGCTTATCTATAATCTCCTCAATTCAACGTGAAATTTGGCAAAATATACGACTTTTGCCATTTGTTTGACGAACAAAATGCACTGAAACAAATCTTTCAATATTTATTGCAATTAACCAAAATCACTGTATATTATATATGATATTCAGGACCTTTGTTTGAGGGGATTTTCACTTTCTGGATCGCTTTCACTTCAACACTTAACGTTATTTCAGTGCTGGGTATCTAGCCCAATCCTCCTCTCTCACTTGGTGAACCGTGCCAATTTCTCTAACAGCGAGTAGGGTTTTCCCTGGAGTTTCATCGGGGTGCTAAAAAGGCGGCACAGCATTTGATGAAGGAGCCTTCACAATTCCCTGTGTGTTTTATTTGTGTCATTTTCTGTTAAAAGAAAACAATAAGATCTCAAGGCACTTAAATAGATATTGAATTGAAAGGAAGTCAAATGCACCCAGAATAGCTCTTTTTGTAGATCTGGTTCTGGCCTCTGATTATGAGGGCCAGTCTCTTGGGATTGTCTCCTGGGTGAGAAAGAGTGAGCAGATCAACGATGCCTCAGGCTGTGGAAACTGTTGGCTTTGTGCAGCCATCAGTAGAAAAAAAAAAAAAAATGCTGACCCGGCGCAAACACAAACTGCCACCATCAGAAAATAGAACAACCACTTTTGCAAAAACAAAAATCAGTTTGAGGCGAGGAAGACGGACCGCTTTGGGAACATCCTTTTCTTTAAGGCGTGTTTCCTGCAGCGGGGGGGACATGAAAAAATATGGGACAAGTGGATTAGAATGATTTTCAAAGAGGCGACACAGCGCGTCTTACATTGTGCGAACAACAGTTCCAAACAAAAGGGTTTATTTCTTGTTTTGAAGGGGTGTTTACTGTGAACCCTAGTAACTGGGTGAGGATTTTAACATGATGACACAATCAAGTCCAGAATGATGTGATTATTGATTTGTGCCATTGTGTTATCATTTCTATGACTATGAGTCTGTAACAAAGTCTTAATAGAACAGATTTGAATGGAATTAAATAACATACAGGTTTAAACAAACAAAAGAACATATCTGGGTGCCAGGTCTGAACCACTGAGAGGAATGAGCTGCGTTATTATCATTGAGTATTGTGTACCATATCACACTTGTAGTACTTATTCCATAATACACACTTTAATATACTGTAAGAGACGTCAAATATAGTACAATTCATAAGTAATAATGACACAAAATGGAAAATTCCCTATGCACAGCAGCCATGTACCCAAAAACTGGTGAAGCTAAATGGAACTCATTTGATTATTCACACATTCATGCATCATAGAAACAGAATTAGTTCTATTCAAAAGTTATCAACGTAAATCTGCAAGCATCCAATAGTTTGTTTTTTTCTAAACTCTTATAAAGGGAATCTTCCTGGGCTCCTGCGGACGAGCATCGCCGTATGCTAATGACCATCGTGTCGTTCTCCTCTCCCTCTCCCTCCCGCTTTCTCTCTCCTCCCAACTGTGCTCACGACCATCTGCCGACTGCAAGGTCCTACAGCAAACATATCAATAAGATTTGCACATTTGGCAGCATCTGCCTGAAGGCCTGACTGTTTTCTGGCCCTCCGCGACTCCCTTGTGTTTAGTCGTATCCATTTTGGCACTCTTGTTTTGCAGATGTGCTGTTTAATAAAGGCCCGGAGCCCAAAAGAAGGGGCGGGGTTTCGGGATGTGATCAGGACAAAAAATGTACTTGTTTTCAAGGTGTGGCAAGTACCTCCACCATGTTGTTAATCATGATCGGCTCACGACATGGAGATCACAATGTAAATTTGATCCCAGTCAGTGACAATTAAAGACATCCCAGCCAATCAGAGACCAGTCCATCATTGGTCTGGTAGGCACGTAAAAATAAGCAAATAATGAAGATATTTCCCGATATTTCTCGACTCTGAGGTTGGGAAGCACCATTTTTCAAAAATACGACCCCTATTCTAGTAATACAAAGCTAAATGCTAATCGGTGAAGTATTCCTTTAAGTCCCTCCTGAAAACACACCTCTTCTCCTTGGCATTCAATTCAGCATGAGCCAGACAACTTGACTTTTTTCTCATTTTATTATATCACATATTTCTATACTTATTTTACCCATTGCTTTGTGTATTTGTTGTATTTAATGTACTTATGTAAATGAAGGTGAAATTGACAGAAAACAACGCACGTCATCATCGCCGTGCTGCGTTAATTATTCAGTCGCACCTCGAGCCATTGTCTACTGATGTTCCTGTCGACTTACCCAACGCGCCGCTGACAATTCTGACAGCCACGTAACAACAAGCCCTTCACATCCATGGCTGTTTTCATCACGTGTCTGCTCTAATGTTCCATTTCAGTGTGATTAACATTACTTTAGATGGAACTAAATGTAATAATCCGCTTATGAAGCTGATGCATCAGCACTTACAGCATTACTGCACATTAAAAGATGCAGCGTCTGGATAAACATATGGTCCATTTACACACGTAAATACGTCTGAGACTTAAAAAAAAATCCTCTACATGTTAATGATCTAAGTTGCGCCGCTCATTCTATTTGCACAAAAGTACAGAAGTGTCCTTTTATTTGATTTCCACAGGCAACTCTAGATTCTCTCCAGACCGCCAAATGTGATTGGTTTCTTTTACGCCGGCTGGTCAAAGCATTTGCTTAATGTTCACCAATGTTTCTGTCTGGCTCCACTTCCTCGCCCTCTTCCTCGTCCTCTTCCCCCGGGCTGATAAACTGAATAGCCCACCATCAGGATAAAGCAGAGCAGAGCCCGTGTGCTGTGTTTCCAGTTTGCGGTTACGACGCGTTAAAGCCCTGAGAGCATTACATTTCATTGGTAGGCGGGATGTGGGCTGTGCCCAATGGCCATGTACCCGCGACGGCGTGCGGCGCTATGACAATGAACGCCGACATGGAACACAGCACAACACACAACAGTGGGGGACATCCAGCAGTTCGTTGGCAAACTGTAAGAGAATAGACTGCGGAGACGTCTGTTTTTCTGTCTCCACCGTGACCAGCTGATTTTACTCGAGCACCCCAAGGGAAGGGTGCCAAAGCACGGTACCAAACAGATGACTTAATTGTCCATTAAAGTCACATAGAAGGGAAATTTACCTTCGGCAGTGGCACAAAACAATACCACACAAGACGCACAACATTACAAAAATGAAATAGTACACGAAATTCACCCCTCTTGTAGCCATTTTTCCTGGCTATAGGGAGACGAGTGGGGTCCTGGTAGACCTGGATTGCCTTTTAGTTAGTTTTTTATTAATCCCCTTAGGGAAAGTAGTCCTCTGCATTTTGACCCATCCTAGAATTAGGAGCAGTGGGCTGCCACACTGAGTAGCGCCCGGGGAGCATTGGGGGTTGGGTACCCCAGCCCTTTTTGACCGGGTGGGGATTTGAACCGGCGACCCTCTGGTTACAAGTCAAGTTCCCTTTCCACTTGTCCACGGGTTGCCCATGTGCCCAGGTTTAAGACCTGGGAATGTAGGTCCGCTGTTGTTTTTGTCCAGATTGTGAGACTACCAATGCCAATGTTTGGAATTAGATAAATACGAGTGTGTTAGGATCTATACTCGTTTTTTGGGTTTTTTTTTTGCACACATGCCAATCAGTGACAGGGAATTTTTCTTAGGCACAGGTGCAGTGGGCAGTAAATGCGCCCACAAAGCAATGGGGGTTGGGTACCTTGCTCAGGGGCACCTCAATCCTTGACCTGTCCTGTTATTCTGTGATGGGGCCACTTCCCCTCCACTTGGCCCTGGGCTGCCACAATCTGCCTGTTTCTACACAGTGCGTCGCTCCAGTATCATCAGAAGTTCTTCTTCAAACAGTGCTTCTCTCACATCTTTCATGCTGGATACTTTGCTCCTCCTCCTCCTCCTCCTCCTCCTCTCCTGCTCTGCTGTGTGTTGTTGTCGTCCTGTCACTCGTCTCAGCGGCGTCGAGCGGTGAGTGACAGCGGAGAAAAAGAGGAGTGTAGTGTGGAGTGTTTTCACGGCTGTCAATGAAAAAAAAAGAAAGCAAACTAAACTGCGGCGTGTGTAGGAAGACTTTTCACTACACGGTGATTTTTAACTGCTAATTTTGTTGATTATTTGTTTTATAAAGCCAGTGAAGGATTGCTATTGAAGTGCATATTAGTCTGAATTTCTGAATGAAACATTCATTATTCTCCAGTTATAATTACCTCTGCCGTGGAGGTTATGTTTTCATCATCTTCTGTTAGCAACTTCCTGTCTACAGTTTTTTAACAGATCAGATCTGAATTTGTTTGTGATGCGTAGGCGATCACTCAAGTATGTTCCCATAAGAATTAACCATGGATCTTTGTCACACATGACTCCTCACACTGACTCCGCCTCTGCCAAAAGTATTGCTGGTAGTCCATAAAGCACTGAATGGTTTACTATGGCTCACTATGAACCATCCAGACCACTAAGGTCATCTGGGTCAGAACCAGGACTAAACATAGGGAAGCTGCTTTCATATTTTTTTATGCTTCAAATATCTGGACCAAACTCCCTTAAGAGAGCAGCTCTGCTCAATCAATTCATTCTATTAAATCAAGCCTGTTTGTCACTGTGTTTAAATAAAAATAAAAATAAAAATAAAACTGCTGCACCTCAGCTGTAACGGCAACTTTTAATTTATCTCTTTCCTTCTTTCTTTCCCTTTCTTTTACAGCTAAATGTTAAATGTTTTATTGAGCTTTATCATGCCTTTTATAATCTTTTACGCCGGGGCTGTATTTCTCTTTCTTTCTTTTTTTATTGTGAGGCACTTTGAAATGCCTTCGTTGTTGAAATGTGCTATTCAACTTAACCTTGCCTCAATTCAGCGACTGGTGACATCACAAAAATACGTCTTTTACAATAAGCAGAACTGTAAAAACAATCATTTCTCTGTCAAAACTCATCCGGTTTTAATGATGATTTAAATGGTTCCGTTCCATTTAACAGGTTCATTCAACTGTCACGCTCATGTAAGATGTTAATTACTATATATACAGGTAAAGTTCCATATACCTTTAACACCTAAGCTTCAAAATGTTTGGTTTTTTTACTTAACCGTAAAAGAAAATGTGTTTTTACCCATTTTTTCCAGAAAAACTTACAATATCTGACAGTTATTTACAATTTACCACACGTTAAAATACTGTTTGAACAATTTAAAATGAAGATTTAAAATGAAATTTGGATAAAACACATTCACAATAACGTTTAAGTCTCTCAATGTCTCTGTGTCGCTCAGTGTGCAAAGTTTTTTTTATTTTTCCCATTGCACAAAACGTTGCGTAACTCCAGTAATGCAAAAGTGCGCTTGTGCAAACGTGTCTTCAGCGATACGCTCGGTTTTAACGGATTAAAATCTCACACAATCATGTAGCAACTGTGAAAATGGCGCCAGATTAAGCTCACTGACGATCGCGCTCCCCTGCATTAAAGTACAGACGGCGTGTCTTTGATATCGCCCGTGTGTTTACTAAACGTTGCACTGATACCAATCTCTGCAGTATTGCACACCATTACTTAGGATCGACCGCACAGTTTGAAGCTAAAATTGCCAGCGTGCGACTTTCTCATAGCGATAGCATCGCTGCTCCCTGACTGCGTGGCCCGCGCCTCGCTGAGGGTGAGCAGCTGTGTTGCAGAATGTCTCTCTGCAGGTGCGATGGCCACACGCACTCCGGACAGGAAATTACTGTTTCACCTGCAGCCGGCACTCACCTGTGCTCCATCCTGAATCAGCCCCTGCTGCCCCGCGGGGGACGCGAAGCCCTCCGCAACCATGCTTCACACACAGGCTTCCTGTCCTCTCATTCACTTTCCAGTTGTTGGCTGTATTCTCTCTCTTTTCCTCCCCCCAGCCCCGGCCCCTGATTCTTTTCTTAGCTTCCTAATTGTCCCACCTTTTAACCGACATGTGCAGGTCTCAACGGCCCTGTTTTGTCGGGCTCAGCACTTATAATGTTAGTACAAACACTCTTTTGACAAACACACTGCAAGCACAGCACTCGGGTATTTCTGGACTTGATATCCTGTATGTAACCTTGGAGCTATGGGAGCTGAAGAAGAATGAATGCCAGCTCGTATGCTCGTCCGATATTCGCCCAGTGTCCTGTCCCGTTGACGGGGGCAGCTGTGACTCAGAGGTGGGACGGGTCGTTTGGAGGTTCGATCCCCGGCTCCAATCATCTACTGCAGAGGTTCTGAAAAATATTGCCCGGCTTATTTACGCCACTGTATTTTAACGATGGTGATAATTCTGTTACTTTGAGAGCTCCATTTTTTTGCCCGATTTTTAAGGTTTATGAACCACTGATGGAAACGGTGGAGGTCCAGAGTTTGTTTCAAAGTGAACAGAGACCAGAGTGTAATAAGACACATTGATAATGTGTGCTAAAATTCCAAATTCAATGCAACACGCTCAGAAAGGAAGGCTTACCGCAACCATGTTGCATCTAAACACCCACTTATCTTTAAATCCTGTCCTTATTTCATATTTTCTGCTTCGTCATGGTTTGAAAAAAAAAAAAATTCAAGTGCACTATACATATAAATGCATGCATATGCAATAAATATAGAAAAAAACAAACTCACTGACATTCAGAAAGCATAGATTCAAGGTTCAGAAGATCCCTGTGGTGCGATGTGATTCACAGCCAACAGCCACAACAGACAACAAATGAAAACAAACCACTTTACGACTTCAGAAAGACATTTAGCAGCCAGGATACGCTACGTTCTGAACGCGTTGGTTCTGTTTCGGACAGATTGTATCTGTGCCCTGGGGGAAGCAACATGAACTCACACCGTAAGTCGCGGATCGGCCAGAAATACTTGGGCTTTATTCAAAGCTCCGACCTTACAGAGGTCGTGGAGGCCTTTCGGGGGGGGACGTGCCAGCAATTTTAGCTGCACACCTTTACATAACCCTGCAGGCACTTGTTTTTGTTTAACAGAAAGTGACCCTTGCCAGCAGATAAAAGAACACATTCAATTAAATATGGACTTGAAAGTGGTGTCGACGTTGACAGGAGCACATACACCCGGACACAGTTTGCTCTCGATCACAGTGCTGCCATATTTGCTCTGCTGCTGCCGTTGTGTTTTGTTGATTTGGTTCTCAAACACACGTTTGCATGGACGTGAGCGCGGTCGCACACGGGGGAAGCAAACTGTTCGTTTTGTCCGAGCGCTAACACGAACGTTGATGCTCTACGTTTACCACCGTTTACCACCGTTTACCACCAGGGAGCAGAAATATAGAGGAAATACAGAACTCATGTAGAACTCCAGGGCCAGAACCTGTTGTATCGCCCCCCTGTGGACTTCTCAGTAATTACCAAAATAGTGTGGTCTCTCTGACCTAGTTTCGCCTCTCTCACACACTCTTGCACGGCCATTTTAGTGAGGACACTCACCTTAACCCCGATTCCCTAAACCCCTTACCCTAATCTTAACATCACAACTTAATGCCTAACCCTGACCCTTAACCTAAGCTAAACCCAATTCTAAGCCTAACCCGCAAACAATCCATTCAAATAGACATGTACACCGTCTTTTCCTGCGTCCAAGAAAGTTGGACGTGTGAAAAGCTAAAATCATGTGTTTGATCTTGAACTCCGAGCGAATGTCGAGGTTTAGATATATATATATATATATATATATATATATATATATATATATATATATATATGTATATATGTATATATATGTATATATATATATGTATATAGGGCTTTACTCACGCTGTGCTCTTCTTCTTCTGCCTCTGAGAGCAAAAAGGAGCTCAAAGTGAACTCATTTGACAGACATTTATTCATATTTACATAACATACATTTTATGTGTATTTATACTTTTTTTTTTTTAACTTATCTTAAAAAGTTCATGGAAACTTTAATCTCACACAATTAGTGACAAATGCAGGCACGGACCCACAAAGACACACACACACAGGACATCTGTTCATGTGGTGATCTACTACTCCTGTCCTCGGGGTCCACCTTCTGTCTCCTCTTCCTCCTTCTTCACCTGATTCCTTTGTCCTCCGCCGCCTCCCCTGTGCTGCTATTTTGGCCGAGTTCAGTCGACCTTGCCCTCTTTTGTCGATCAGTAGGAGATCCAGAGTTCTCATCAAACATGACCTCTCAGCGTGGCCTCTCCAGCTCGGGTCTCACTTTCCTTGCCTCTCCTCCTCTCCACTGTCTGTCCTTCTCCAGAACCGCCTTTGTTCTCAGTTACATGGAGTGAGAAGGACAGAGGGTTGGGACCCGCAGCAGCGGGTGCTGCCGAGCCGAGGCTTTGATCAGACGGCGAGGCGCGAAAGGTCGCTGACAGACTGTTACGGCTCATCCTCGGCAGCCTTAAGACGTGAACTGTAGCACAATCCATTAAACACACAGTGGAGCGTGTGCCTTACAAAGGCAACACAACGCTTACTCCGATGCACTGTGTTGCTTGGTTAAAAGGATTATTTAGATTTTTTATTTTGATTGAATGAAACTAAGAACTTGCTTTTTATTGTGCACACACCTGTAATTATTTATTTATTCATTATATGTGTATTTGTGTTGTTTGAACAGCACATTGGTCAGGTGAGGGCTGCAGATGGAAAATGTAGCTTAAACTTAACTTAAAAATCATTGTTTCCCAGTAGATGCAAATATTCTACATTTTTCTTACCGATTTGATTTACCAGTGTCATATGTGTTACATACTGGAATTTGAAGTTATTTATTTCATTTGTCCTTTTTCACGTTTTGAATTATCCTATTTTAATCTGAGCATTTTCTTGATTGACCGAGTAATCGTTTGGTCCATAAAATGTTGAAAGATATTGATCAATGTTTGTCAAACCTAGAAACGATGATAAGCCAAAAATTCTTTTGTCATCCGGAGCAAAGGAACCAGAAAATATTCACATTTAAGAAGCTGAAAAACCTGAAAGCTGGTTTTCCGTTCGTTAACAGTCGAATAATCGTTGTAAACACAGTACATGCATCATTTCATTCAGATTTGTTTTGTTGTGTTGTAAACAAATGGAAAGCAGAGACACTATCACGTTAACCATGTCCACATCCACAGAAGTCAGAAATGGTACAAAATCTTCAAAAGTGAAGCAAAGTTTCATCACTGCTGGAGGAATAATTGAATGTTTCGTTGCAGCCCACTTCCAAAGTCATTTATAACTTAATTAAGATTAGTGGTCATGAAGTGGGATCCTTGCCTCCCAACAGGAAGCCGCAGGTGTCATTTTTAATGCTTATTAAAGGGACCAGGACATGTTTTTTGTTCCCCTGTGATTTTAGTTGCAGTTGCGCCCTGAAGTTAAAAAACTGATAAAAGAATAGTTTGAAACCTTGCCTCTGGTACTGATGCTCACTTATTGTAATAATTATCCTTTTAAAAATGTAAATGAAACCCTGAATGTTCGCACATTCACTCGCTTCGTCGTCCACATGTATGAACCAAGGCAAAGCTGCTAATGTGCATTTAAATGAACAGTAAACAGAGTCTTTTTAAAGCCCCACACGGATAGAAAACACTTTTTTTTAGGAGCAACAAGTGTCTCGCTCGGGGACACATTAGCATACAGTAGATCCTTGGTTCTGAAACTGTGGTACGTGTACCGCCAGCGGTACGCGAGCTTCCTCTGGTGGTACTTGGGGGGAATCAGAAATACTGAGTGTGAAGAAAAAGAAACAAAATAATTAATACAGATTAAATATTAATCGTTAGAGTCACCTTATCTCTCGCTCCGTCGGAGGGCGCTTGGTGCACTGTGGCAGTGGGGCTTGGTTAGAGCGACGGCTGCTGGAGGAAAGGAAGGAGTGGCTCAGCCGGTGATCAGACAGCTGGACAGAATCAGGTAATTAGTCAGCTATATAAGCATGTTTGTAACCTGGTTCTGGTCTCTTGCAGTAGGCTGGGTCCGCACACGGACACACAGAGAGAGAGAGAGAGAGAGAGAGAGACAGAGACTGAGAGACACAGACTGAGAGACACAGAGAGTCTGACCAGCGCAGCGCAGGAGAGCGCTGACACACCAGCCACAGCTGACTGCTTATGTTTTGTTTGATTGATTATTTTCAGTTACAATAAACCAATATATTTGCTCCCTCAACGCCGCCTCCTCGTCCTTCCCGAACCCCAGTGAGTGGGAAAGGCTCACATGCACGTACCACAGTTTGAGAACCACGGGTCTCTATAAAGCTGCTGAATCATCTGGTGAAGGAGGAGGATGCACAAACAGTGAAGCTATGAGATTATTTCCCCTTAGTTTGAATTTAATTAGCTCAGTATAAAGCTGGTCGTCTCCGCAGCTCCCACACTTTGGTTGCCTAGTAACGACAGATGCTCGCAGGTTAAAAAACAACAACAAAAAAACCAGAAAACTTTGGCTTCTATCACCCATTTCTCACGCATTGTTGGGCGCTACAGAGAAAATACTTGGGAACGTACTGCTGTGGATCCTCGTTTCAGGGCTTCTGAGAGGCTGATTTAGAGGAGGTGCAGAAGTGTCGTTCACTCTCAGGTCACTTGATTTACATTTTGCTAAAAAGGTTTTAATGCAATTTTTGGTCAAAAAAAATGCCGTCGCTGTGCATTTTATGGCCATGGAGTGATGATGGAGCACATTGTCTGCTGCTGAGTGAGTGGAGAATGCAATGAGATGAGGAATCCTCCGCTGCTTCTCCTCATTTGTTGCCACTGGATACAGATTATCTTTCAGCCCCGTGCAAGGACGACTGTGGCTCCAGCTCTCCTTCTTCCTGCCGTCTCCGTCTGCTGCCGTCAACTGTCCTTGTCTGTCTTTGTTTTCCCCTGTCTTTCACCTTCAGTACCACTTAAAACAGCCAGTAAACCATGGAGCGGGTTGCTCAAGATGAAACCAGAGACAAGAGAGTTTTGTAAACAACACAGCGGACGATTATAATTTCTTGGAAATTGGATAATTTTGTCTGCATGTTTATCAGCTCTTGCATCTTCAGGCTTTTTGTCCCCTCAGCCATTAGCTTTTTAATATAATTAGTCCTCGTGCTGGACCCGCGCCTGGATAAATGGGAGGGTTGCATGAGGAAGTGTGAAATAAAATCTCTGCCAAAATGAAATATGTGGATCAGTGAAGCAGGTGATCCGCTGTGGCGACCCCTAGAGAGGGAGAAGCTGAAAGAAGAAGAAAAAAAACCTGTTTTTCATCGTCGCTCTTTCACTGGCCTTTCGAAAAAAACTGGGCTGTTTTAATCCTTTGATGGTTTGCATAGTTATTTAATATTTTTTTATCTGCTATTTTGCTTAATTATCGCTGCTTTTATCTGTCACCAGTGTCAGTTATCTGCCGGTTGGGTGTCTGTGTAGTGACTGCACAAAAAGTGGAAGAATAATGAAGTCTATTCCGGTGGTTATCAAACTTTTTTTATACGGCATGTGCGACCTAAGGAAATATTGTAACATCATTATCACTTTAATCTTGCAGGTGACATTACAAAGGGCACCAGTGTGTTTGACATTGTTTGGATAAGAAGTATAAGAGATAGAAGTAAAAAAAAAAAAAAAATTGAATTGCCAACTTGCATTGTGCTACTTTGAGAAGACTCTCCTAAGACTTAAAGTAAAGGCACTTATGTGTTTGTGTATTTTTCCTGCCAAAAATGCCACTTAAATCTCACAAAACACTCAGAAATTACAATAATGGACGGGCAATGTTCACCAAGCAGCAACGCTATACGCTGCAAGAAAATGTTCCGTCAGGGAAAGATTAAAGGAGGCACTTTTCGAGGACGTACATCTGTGTTTGGCAGTCTGCAATATGTCGTCCATTAAAACTACAAGGCCCAAAGTTCCTGGAGTGCAGGCGATTCATCATGCCTGACGTTCTCAGCGGCAGAAACTCCCGGGGCTCGTCTCGCTCGCGAAAGTTAGCGCGATTACCATCTTGACGCCTCAGTTTTGTGAACTGTTTCTTACTTGACAAACATACTTTGTGTCTTTGTTCGACAGATCCAGCTGTTGCTCTGCCTCCTCAGGAGCGGGCGGTTGGACAGGTGGCTTCCGCGAGGCAAGACAGGTACGACGAACCAGTGCAAATTAACACCTGCAACACAGACAGGAAGGCAGGAAAACTGCTGCCCAGCACATGGCGTGAAAACAAGTGTAGATCGTTAGAATTCATCAAAAATACCATATATTTGCTGGCTTGAAAGGTCCAGTGTGTAAAAGTTAGTGACATCTAGTGGCGAGGACTCACCCCCTCCATTTCCAAAGCATGTCAGGGAACTACGGTGGCCTTCACATACCAGAAAGGATACTATTCTTTTGTGTTTGTGACGCAAGATTCCCTCTACATTATAAAAGGCTTATTAAAAGGCTACTACAACTAAAATCAATGTATTTTAAAGTGAACTCTTCCAAGTCATACTTAAAAATCAATCGTAGCAAAGTAAGAACATGACAACTTCTTTACTAATGGTGCATTCCATTTAGATGGGAAGTTGGAGGTCAGACATGGGAGTTCTTTGTTACATGGAGCAAATAAACCAGAAAATGTCCACTTTTCAGAAGCTGAAGAATCGGGGAAATAATCAATCGATTATCAAAATAGTCGACGTTGTTAATCGAATAATCGTTGCAGTCCTACTCGAGAAGATGATAAAAAAAAAAACAATTCAAACATATCTTTATATTTTATGGCTTCCCATTGTTAGCAACTGTTATGAAAAGTTAGAGAGTGTTTGTTATGGTTATTGATCCAAGTGGCAGTCATCTTAGCCGTTTGTGAGGTGGCTCTGACTTTCCGAACTGGAAATTCGACTTGAGGCGGCGTTCCTATTGAACCTTCTGAGCGGGAACTTCTGAGTCGAAATTTCCGACTTTGTACTCCAACTGGAATGCACAACTGGAATGTCTGCAAAGTATTTGATCTCAGCTTTTTCAAATATTCAAGGACATATCAAAATCTCCTTTTTCCGCCCCCAATCCTCTTTAGCCAGCATCAGCATTCACAGTTAGTGTCTCTTCCCCTCAGTGGTGGCTTTCACAAAGCCCAAATCATTTCAAGTTCCTCCCTCTGCAACTTTTCCCCACGCTCTCTACTTTTTCCATCCCTTTCTTTTTTCCTCCATCAATGTCTCAGCAGCTCTTAGAGGTCATTTTCTCTACTTTTCAAGGCTCGCTGCTCACAGAGAGGGATCTTTTCTCACTGCTTTCCAGTCTTGGACCTTGAGGACCTGTAAATGCATTATAGAGTCATATTGTTCCCTCTTTGTCTGGAGTAATGAATGGCTGGGAGATTAATAAACAAACATCTGCCTGTGCTAACCTGTTGTGGCTCATAACAAGTCTGTTGTAAGGTGTTTTTTTTTTCCTTACCAAGACCCTGTGCTGTGCAATATTAATCAGTATATGCCACAACCACACCTTAACGTGTAACGTGGAAACCCATCTGCGCGGCAACAGCATGCAAATGCAATCATTTTGAATTCATAAGTCAGGTGAGCGCGGCAATTTGCATACAGATGTGTAACGCGGAGACCAAACAAAACGCCTGGTTAATTGAATTAACACTGACAGGCTCAGTGGGAAAGCGCTGTGCCAGCAATACGGCGGCGGTAAGAGTGAAACACAGTCGCTCCGCGGGGAAGCGTATATTGTTATGTTCCTCCTGTGGTCAGCGGGGAGAGGGCAGAGCTGTCAGAAACACGGCTGGGCTGTTAATTCTCTCCGTCCCATTGGCATTCCACCCCCCCCCCATTTACGAGTATCCTTCCTGCAGAAAACACTCATCGTCTTCTAACACCCTTCTGCTCACCTGCTTGTTCTTATCCCCTCGGGCACTTTCTGTTTCTGTCTAAATCAGAAGGCTTCGAGACCAAACACTTACTCAGATCCAGAGACCAGCAGCCCGTTTTAGCGCTCACACGCGTCCGTGCCGGCTCGTGAACACAAACTAATTCAAATGTGATCTCTGTTCATTTTGTGGCGGTTTGTAGATGACGTCGAGAAGTTGTTTGTGAGAGGAAGAAAGGCAGCGTGAACGGAGGCTTGATGCAGCTGCACAATAGTATAATAAAATCAAAACAAGAAGGTTCAGACAAACAAAAAAATGAAGACCTAAAAAGCCTTTAGAGAGACTTTTTTTGAAGTATGTTGTTTCCTCGTTTTCCAAGAGCCCTATAATTTTTGCACTTGGGACATCACCAGGGCAACCAGTCAAATCCGTTTTTTATAAAAACATAAATGTTGATCTTGATATTCATCTTTTGTCCCCTTTTTTTAACATCAACCAGGCAAATCCGTGCTCCGTAATTGTGTTTTATGCAGTATGTTGAGAAAATCTTTTTCTTGATGCAACATATGGGCAGCATTTTGCATTAAGTTCTGTATTTAAATGGATTTAAATTCTATGATTTGTGTATATGCATAAACAGAAGCTTGTTACAACTTTTGCGGTTCTGTGGCTAACATTCACATTTTACTGGATTTGACTTTTTAGAAATTTGAACGCTGCGGTGCTTTAATAAACCGGCAGGAAGCTTCCATGTCCCAAGCATTTCCTGTAGCTGCAGCTGTGGCTGTGTGTTGTATGCTGACCAAGCATATATGGTGCTATTTTTAACATGTTGACCCTAGATTTACTTCAATTACTCTGATCTATTCAGACATGTTTGCCTTTATTTATTGGTGTTTTTTCTGAGTGATTTGACTTAACATGTTTGTGTCTCGTCTTTAGTCGGAACACATCGGCACTCGGCAGTTGGAACAGGGAGTGACATAAACCCCCGAGTTCATCGGGTTCCCGTTGGTCAGTCGGCAGCGCATCGCGGGCTAGCGTTGTTAGCCATTGTTAGCAGTAGCAGTTGGTAGCAACACTCTACGCGGTGTTTTGCGCACACAAAAACTCAAACAGTGCTGTAAGTGTGTGTCACTGATTCACCTCCAAAAACAAATATGGCAGAAGTGCTGCTAACGCTAACAGTAGCATCCATCAAGTCTCAGAGTTGGAAATTCCGAGTTCGGAATACAAATTGAACTCACTATTACTTCCTGGTGTTTAGCATTTGTGTTCATTTATTCATATGTGCACGTAGTCTCTCCGTTTTTTGCTAGTTCATCTGTTCTCTTTCTGCTTGTTCCCCATGTATTTCTCGATTTATTTCACTTTGCTTAACGTTCAGCAGTTTAATTACAGACACGCTTCGTTCCAAACACTGCGTGCAGGTTGGAGTTGCTGCTTATGCAAACTAAGCATTATTTTAGTGCACGCTGAAAAGCATTCAACTGGTGAGACGCAGGTAAATTCATTGAGCAGTGATTACACAAACAAAGAGCAACTGCTTGAATGGTTAACTTGGTCAGTGGAGGATTCCGACTGTAGAGAAAGAATATTGTGAGTAAAAAAATAAATAGATTAAAAGCTAGGCTTGTTTTGTTTCTATGCAGTTTGGTATTAGTCACAAACTAGTGACGGGCAAAGCTGTTGTTTTCAGCGTACGGAATCATGGGAATCAGCTCATTTCAAATATTTGTTTACAAAACCGTTCAGTACTTCCTGTTAATTCCTCTACATATATTAATGTAATGCAGAAGAATATGGGAAACAGCTGCTTTTGTGTCCAATCACTTTCCATAAAAGACACAAACACACGATTGATGTTTTTCCAATCGTTGTCTTTGTTCACTGTCTCCTAAATTCAGCCATTACGGTACAGCCGTAAGTTGTTTCATATTGACGACGAGACTCCTGCATTTCAGTGGACTCATTCTTTCTCCGTCCACGCCACCGCGTCAGGTGCATTTTTCAATCGCGCACACTTCAGTGGCAATTATTGCAAATGTCAGATTTTGAGGCCGAGGAAAATCTCCACCTCTGGACGAATGCAGGAAAGGCACGAGCGTGGACACGAGCGGTCTCCGCCTTGTTTTAGCTCGTCATCCTGAATCACCCCATCAACCCCCAGCCTTCCGCAGAACATCCCTCTCTCTCTCTCACCTCAGGGTTTACACTCAGCACCCCCACCTCTGCAGCTCAGCAGTGTTAGCCATTCACACTTGGCCTGTGAAATCACACTCTCTTCACGGGAGCTCTAAAACCTCTCTCTCTCCCCCCTCTCCCTCTCTCTCTCTCTCTCTGAATTCTAATTGTCTGAAAAATGAATCCGTCAATGTTCCTCTTGCCTGGAGCAAACAGATGGGGCACCGCCGCTTCCTCCATTTTCATCATCTGCCCGTTCTTCCGATATATCTGACGCTGTCACTGCTGCTCCATCATCAGTCAGTTTACTGGATGTGACACAGTGTCGGTCTTTCACCTGTTCCAACAACACACACACACACATATCATCATTTATCCATAATTCTTTTAGCTACTGTATATTTGGGAGGGGGGGGTCAGAGGTCACAGAAGTGTTGGTCGTAAGTAGCTGAAGCAATTGAAAGGTGGACCAAAAAAATGGGTTATACCAAGTTCTGATTATCCAACGAATGGGATTTTTCTGAATTGAATCTGCACAAATATCTGGCGACTCCTCAAAATCCACGTTGGGAACCATGGGTTTCAGTGATATTCCCATGGTGGTGAAGGGGTAAGCGCTGTTGCCTCGCAGCATGAAGGTCAAGGCTTTGTCCCATGTCCTTTGTTGATCTTCATGCAGGTTTTCTCTCACCGTCACTACACGAGTTAGGGTAATCCAATCTGGAGTGATTAGTGGCTGCCCCCTGCTGCTAGATCTGTGAAGGTTCTTAGAACGAGAGATTGGGTAAAATGGGGAGAACACGGGATTAATAAAGTTACCTCACCTTGCCACGCTTTGGATCGTTGGTTGAACTTACTCTGATTGTAACTAGAAGTCGTAAAAGTAGAAGTTTTGTTAGAGCTCACACACCACAACTATCCTTTTGTCCTATATTTCTGAAATGACATCATGTGACCAGAGTATCAGTCAAATCTGATTGGTCATTGACTGATTTTGTTTGTGTTTCATGTTCATGTCACAGATTTTATTCACATTCTCAGTTTATATAAAATGTATAGTTAATACATGGAAGCATCTGATTCCAGGGTTGTATTTTGAGTGGATTTTGAGTGGGTTTTTATTTTGGTCTAAAAGGGGAAAAAAATACTAATACAAATGCAGTTTTCTGTAACCGGAAGGTCGCCGGTTCAAGTCCCCACCGGGTCGAAAGGGCTGGGGTATACCCTGAGCAAGGTACCCAATCCCCATTGCTCCCTGATGCAGAGAATAATCCCCCTAAGGGGATTAATAAAGTATCTAAAAAAAAAATAAAAATACCACGGCTTTCTTGAATATCTTTAAAGAAACAGCACTTTAAATGGTGACAAACGTTGCAAGCTACGAAACGCAACTTGAACTTGCTTCATTGAACAATAATGTGTGCAGGTCCGTAAAGAGCAGGCATGTCCAAGTTCCGGCCCGCGGACCAATCACAGCCCTTGGTAAGATGTCGTATGGCCCTCAGCTCCGGTTTTATGATGTATTATTTGTGGTCTGGGAAGAATGTGTCTTAAAAACCCACCTGTGACAGACAGATGATTCTGTCTATTATGTTATTTGAATCCAGATGTGGAAGAAAAGCTATAATTTCTTTTTATATTTTCACTCCTGCCTGCGTGGCTTTGATTTGGTTACATTGCCTTTAAAAAAAAAAGGCAATTGATCATCACAATGAAAATGATGATCATAAAATAGTGCATTTGTATGAAACCTTCACTGTTAGAAAAAGGTCTGAGAGATCAAATCTGGCCCTCATTAAAAAAAGGTTTGGACACATCTGATATATCACGTGAAATCCCCAGGTCCTGCCTTAACCACTGGTGCCCTGTTCATTTCTGCCCCTGCCTTTCTAAATGTCTATGCACGCCACTGGACTGCTGCGTCCTTCACCTGAAGCCAAGCTGTCAGGCAACACTGTCAGACCTGACTGAGGGAGCGTTTGTGTGTATACAGCAGCAGACAATTTATCATTTATCCAGTCGACGTGCTGAAAAATGTAATGTTCTGAAACTTTGTGTTTTCAGTCATACCCCGACATCGCCTCGCGCCACGAGTGCAATGTTGCCGCCATGGAAGTAACCACTTCCTGTGTGCAACACCCAACAACCTGTCTCACCATTCACATTCCCTAAAATAAATGTATTAAAAACCTATTTTAAGAGTTTAAATCAAAAGCACCAGGCCTCAACAACAGAGACACAGTTAATACAACTTTTACAAATAACCCACGTGAATATGTTGAGGTTGAATCCTGGAAATAGATCTAATCAACCTCCCACACTCTTGACACTGCAGTTATGTCGGCGTAGTAGTGAAGACGAGGGAGTGGCTGTGTAGTGCGGTGCTGTGCAAGTGCACTGTTGTGTTATGTGTTGCTGTGCTGTGCTGTGCTGTGAGGGATAATGATCCGTGGCTGTGTAAGCCATTAGTGAGTAAGTGGTTATGTTGGAGCCCCTGTCTCCCTGATGCCTGCTGTCACTTTGATAAATATGCAGCACACAGGCGCCATCGCATGACAAAGCTCTCTGCTGCAGGACGAGGTGACAGCTTCTGCTCCCCACAATTTATTAATTGTCATAAGTATATTGTGTATCTTGAATTTCAAATCAAACTGAGACAGTGTGACGGTGTTTGTGGTGTCTTTCCGGCGGTCGGTCTGACAGGATCTAGTGTCGCGTGGTTACAGTTGGCAGTGCGGGGACCGCCGGAGTCCCGCAAACGCAGGGCCCCCAAAGACAGAGAGGGGCCACGTGACGAGAGCCTCGCCATGGGAAGATGACAGCGCCAGCTCTGACATGCATATCCACTGACAGCGAGAGGAGCCTCCGCCGTGTGTTTGTTTCCCCAGTGCGCCAAATTCACCCCTGACTCCCTTTCAAAAGCTGATTTGTTTGGGTCACCTCTGCAAAACCTCCACAGACATTTGTGAAGACGTCCCGCAAAGCTGTCTCTTTTAACTCTGCTTATTTTCACCTCGTTTCACAGCAGTGTGTGATGGGCGCCTGTGAAAAGACTTAATTCACAGCCCGCTGAGTGGCTGTTGTTAAAAAGAATACATTAATAGATGCCTGATCTCCCTCTGAAGTTGGGTCCTCAGAAGCGTATGCTGGCCTCTCGTCTTTCACACTGTTTTTTTGGGGGTGAAAGGATCTTCAGTATAATGCAAAAGTATATATTCATTCACGGTGAGTGTTTGTTTTCGCCGGGGTTCCTCTGTCCGACGCGCACATTCAAAGCTGGGAGTTCTCGCATGGAGTGGAGATGCTTCAGCTCATTGTCTGCATGAAAGGTTGGAGGAAAAGAGGCTTTTTCATGGTCTGAGTCTGCCGTGAATCGAGCTTTACATCCCTCTCAACTCGTCTGCAAGTGAATTAGATCCATTATACTTTGAATTTCCTCGGGTCAAACAGACACAGGGATTTGGATCTTGGGTTTCCTCTCTTCTTTTTCTCCCTTTGCTTATGCGTAAGCATTGGTTTGGTTTTTGAGCTGAGACTTTTATTTATTTCTTTTTCACCAGAAACAATAAAATATGAACATTCCTTTATTTTAGTCGACATTAAAGATGGTCAACCATGTATTTTTAGACCTTTTGCATGCATTTGCGTCACGGATTAAAGTAAGAAATAAGGACACACGGTGGCATAGTGGTTAGTGCTGTTAGCCCATGTGTGCATGGGTTTTTGCATGTTCAGATGTTCGGTTCAGAGTTTATAAAAATAAAACAGACACTTTTGTGTGTGTATATACATTAACACAGTATGATGGCGAAACTTTGGCAACCAACTCTCTAAAATGTGATCATTTTGATTAAAAAGTGCAAATATTGGACATTTAATTTGAAATTTCTGTAAAACTTTGCTGCATGCTGATAGTCGTCGATGTCCTGAACACAACCTAGAACTTACAGACATTTTTGTTGTTATTACATCTCAAAGTTGATGATTTTTCGATTAAAAAGTGCGAATATGGGACATTTAATTTGAAATCCCTCAAAAGCGGCACACTATACAGTACGGTAGTAGTGATAGATGTCCTGAACACAACCTAATCAGTCCTGGTCAGAACGTATAAGACATTTTTGTTTTTATTACATCTAAAATTTGATTATTTAACTTGAATTGCAGTGAACACTAATGGTTTGTAATTGTATACGTGTATATTCCTTTTAAAATGAAGAAACTCATGTCGCCTATAACTGAATGGTTCCCCTGAGGACAGTGTCTGTGGTTGTGTGAATGTTTCCGGGCAGAACTGAAAGTGGAGTTGGCAACACAATAATTGCAGCAGTGTCTGAGAGGAAAAAGAGCTGGAACTTTTTCAATTGTGCCACTAGGTTAATCTTCAACCTAGAACTGGGCTGTGAAACGACTCTCACTGGAAACACTGGTCTGGAATGAAGCCTTATAGGATTTCTGTGGCTCTCCCAGTGATGACTGTCACCACTGTGGCCAAGGGAGTGATCTGAGAGCGCGGAGATACCAGCTCGGTTTTTCAGCGCCCAATCCAAAAGCACCATTTCGTCTCTGTGCGAGTGTGAACGGGAAGACAGGCCTCTTATTATATTTGACTAATCTGAGGATTAGTTAAAGCAGCTTTGGCCCGCCAAACTCATCCTCTCTAATCAGCTCCAGCGTGCGATCTATAACTATACTCTTTCACTTTGCGTCTGAGCAAAACAAACAAGCACTAGAACATGAACACATGGCGGGACGTATTATTTTCAGTGGTGTTAGAGTTTGATTTGCATCAGCATTTCATCAGTGGTTCGACATAAAAGAAGAGCTGACTGTCCTGTTGTGGCGTCATCATCACTTCCTCAGTTTGTCAGAATCACACAATTTCTTTGTCCGGTTAAGCTCATAATCTCTATCAATAGACCTGCAGTGTTAAGGAGCTCATCTGAACTCTCAAGTAATAGCATTGGCGCAATGGAGTATCCATCCCAAATCACTAAAATGTTTTTCAGGGCTTTTTTTTTTGAGTTCAACATCGACTGCTAACTCCTAAGACGCTCAAGATGTTTGTTATTTGCATATGTATAACGGCAAAAACACAGTCAGCGCAGGTATAATGAGTATTTTACACGTGGAAAACAACAATGACGTGTAGATTTCAGCACAAATGGCTAGAAATAGAGCCGCAACTAACGATTATTTTCTCGACTGATCGTTTGGTCCATAGAATGTCAGAAAATGTTAAAAAAAAACGTGGATCAGTGTTCGTCAAACCTGGAAATAATGAGGTTCTCAAATGTCTTGTCAAAATGTATATTATGTTAGATGTCATATGGAGCAAAGAAATGAAGAAAATGTTCACATTTAACAAGCTGAAACAATCAGAAATGAAAAACCAATTCATTTGATGATCAAAATAGTTTAGTAATTGATTAGTAATCTATTAATCGAGTAATTGTTTCTAGCTAGAAACTGAGTGCATTTAAAAATGTAAGGAAAACAAACATTGATATTCCAGTGAGTAATACTTCATGTTTTACACATTTCTGATCACAGGGAATCAGACGATGTGAGTCATGCATCACGAAAGATCTAAGCAGGCCACTACAACCGATTAGCCCACAGGAATATTACTCACATTCCTTAATATCAGGACGTATTCATTTGTATGTGTGTGTGTGTGTGTGAGAGAGGGAGAGAGAGTTTCTGCTCGAGGCTTTGTTCCGCTCAGCACCGCCTGCTTTCCTTGAAATAGGATTTTGATCTTTAGCATTGAGAGTGATTACAGTTCACTTTGTTCACACCCGAACTTCGATAAGCCACGGTAGCGAGGCTGCGGGGAGTGTGTCGAAGAATACGCACACATCCGTATCCGTGTGTGTGTGCGCGCGTGTGTGTGTGCCCACCTTTCCTGGAACCCTGGAGTTTGCAGATGGCAAACAAACGTGCCAGCCACACGCACACGCACACACACACATACACACACCTCCGGAGCCAACCTGGAGTCAGGGCCTTGTATCCTGGAGGTGCCTACTGCCAGGTTTATTCTCTCTTGGAAAATATTGTGTATTACAAGACATCAAACCGCCGTCCTGCTCGACACAAAACCTTATTAAACAATTTCTGCTTCCACTATAATCACGGCCAAAATGACACAAAGCCTCAAATTTGACAAAAGACCACTCTTTTTAATATAAAGTGATGTGATAGAGGTAGCGTTGAGTCTTAATGATGCTGATATTTGATTCCAGTATTCCAGAGTTGAATGTTCATACTTTAGCATAAAAATAAGATTAATATATTAATCACTTTACATACGACTCCTTTAATCAGGACTGGGTTTTTGCACAGAAACTGACAAAGAAGAGTCGTATTCAGTTTGATGAAAAGTGTTGTGTTGATGCCAAAGGTCGGAGGAGAACGACCTGACACGTTCAAGATGATGTGAATAAAACACTAACTAACAACCGAGTTATGCAGAAGAACATCTCTGAAAGTTCTTCTTAAAGCAGAAGACGACCACACCAGGAACTTACATAAAAGACTTAATACCTCTCAAACATGCCACTCATCTGCATACAGTGATGGGTGTCCAGTTTGATTTAGCCAGCGGAGGACAATCCTCGTGTCCTCCTGCCTGTCACGTCCAACAGTAAAGCCATTCCTCGGCTAAATTGTCAGCGCACTCTCTGCGGTGTGACCTTGCCTCCACTTAAATGACATCTCAGGAGCGGGAAGGTGTAGGAAAGCTCAGAGGAGGAGGTGAAAAGAGATGCTGAATGAGATGTCACTGCAGGCAACAATGCAATCTTCATCCTCCTCCTCCTCCCCCTCCTGTGATTTTCACATTCGCCAATCTCACCTCCGCCCTCACGGCGCTTCCCCTGTCCAGTCCTCTGCGTGCTTTGCTCCAAAAACAAAAGTGGAAAAGAAGTAGGATGAAGCGCTAACCCAGCTGCCTAGCCAGGCATTCCTTATTCCTTTGGCTTTTAATGCTGGCGGTGATAAAATATGCATGGCGTGGCGTGGAGGGGAGCTACTTAAGGTGGACTACTTTATGGGCCTGTACTCTCCATTGCTTTTGTGTGTGTGGCACACGGTGCACATAATGGAGTCCTCTTTAATGGGCATAGAGAGCAGGACAATGTCCCTGTTGCCCTCGCGGACACGGCCGTGTCTCAATTTGCATGGACTGAAGATGCTTCTGCAGATTATAATGGACCATACGGTTCCCTTAGGAGGAAGACCTGCAGACGAGCAGGCTGCATAATACATGCTGTACTACACCGTGTATCCTGATAGTTCCGTTGTTTGTGGTAAAAAGGGACATCGGCTTGCGCATTAGCTTCGACTGCGATCCAAATGACCACAATGCGGCAAATGCAGTAAATCTAGTGCTAATCTCAATAGTGGAGTCTATAAAGCAGGTAAATGAATTTGTGATACCGCACTTTAAATGTTATCTAGCACAACCAGAGCTCCTGGTGTCGATTGTTGGTTATTTGTGACTCACCGTGATTATAACCTCAAACTTTCATCAGCGCTTTTATGAAGCGGACAGACTTATGATGCGTTATACCCTTCTGTGGCTGAGCTTTGACAAACTGTTAATCCGTTTTAAATCAATTTCATGTCAATAAAGTTCACCCAGTCATATTTTTTTTATTTTACAACGTGGCACAGCAATGAGTCATCTCTTTAAAATTAAACTCACCCCCACAAATCCTCCCACAACGGCGACAGTTTTTACAATTAAAACTGCGGTTATTTGCAGAGTCTGGACAGATGAGGCATTCAGTGACATAAAACTGAATGAAATGAGCTTTTGCAAGTGTCCTAACACCCGAGTACATGGACCGTGAAAAAGTCCTTCACTACAGGTACCTCTACTTTACTACACACACACACACACACTCACTGAATGTAGGTTAATAGTGATGTGTGTTCAGAGATGTTTTTCTTCAAAACTTGGTTGTAACGAGTGGTTATTTATCACAAATTCTTAATTATGGTTGCTTTCCAATCATTTTAAACCAGACTCAAAGGTGTGCAGCCATCTGCCTCGACCGGTTGGGGTGAAATGAAAAATTGGGGGGACAGAAAGGAGGAAGAGGTAGAGACAGAAGAGAGAGTCCAGGAGCAGATGTATAACAGTTGCATTAGGCTTTGATTGGAATCAGTTCTTACATTTTTATCAGACGACAATGTCATGTATACACACAGTAGCTCAGATTGTTGAAAACTATAGCCTTGCAACTGGATCTGGATCCTGCAGCCCAGGGGTCGCGTGCAAGATGAGGGCAAAGAGAGAGAGGACACGAATGAACAAGGCACAAGGTAGTAAAGTAGGCAGAGAAAGAACAAGTGTGCGTGCACCAAAGGAGTTCTCCCAGCAGTCCAGGTCAATAGTGGCAGAACTAAAAGATGGTTCAGGTTTCCCTAACACCAACTTTCTCCTCCATTCTGATGTTCAGGTGAAACTCAGCCATGGCTACATTCGGAATACCAGCCTCTCAGGGACATGAAGACTAAAGAAATTCGATCATTAGTTAGGATTTTGAAATAAGATCTGTGTCGTTTCAGCAGGAAAATTAAATAACAGTGGAGGAGAGTTCGTCCTCTGGAGGTAAATCTCACCCACAAATTCACTTTGATGGCTTCGATCTCCTCCTTCTATACTGAGTGCTCTCACAAATATGATTTCTGTTGTTGATAATGCATGCAAAAAGGTATTAGTGTGCATGTGCTTGCCATTCGAGAGGGCACTCACGTGACACCTAAAAACTTATTTTATTTTTTATTTTTTCCTGAATTAAGTGAGATGTACGGCCATTTTCCGAAGTTGCCCCCTAGTGGACATTCAAGAGAATACAGGTTTCAGGCTCTACTACAATGACTTCACTAGTTCAGCTGGAGGTGACCGCAGCAGCAGCATCATCCTCAATTCCTTTACACCGTCTATGTTCCTAAATATGTTCATTTACAACATAAAATACATGAGCACAGACTCAAGAATTTGCGACCGGGCGACCAGAACTGTGTGCAGTGAAACATGTCTGACAGGCTTCCTGGCAGCTGGCTAATAGCATCATCAGTGTCAATATAAATGATCGGGCTATCTCGGGCAAAAACCAGCTTCCTCTGCTCGGCACCGAGCGGCAACATCCCTCACTATGAGCCTCAGCAGACACACATAACACTGATTACATTTCTGTCGCGGATACTGTATAACCATGGAACTGCAGGAAACAAACGGAATCAGTCTCTTAAGCTGCCCTCGGACAAGCAGGTTTGTTTTCATGACCCTGCTCAAGAGGATGCTTTAAACCTCAATAACAGCCTGGTTTGCCACATGTTTTTGTCAGACCCAAATATGCTGCCAAAAATTACCAGCAGTCACCCACAAACAGGCCCAAGGAGATACACAAGCTCCCACACACCTACATGCCAACAGCTGTGTGTTCTGGCAGGGTTATTAAGCCAGTGGAAACGATTGAAATATGCTTTTTTTGAGCTGGAGCCCAGAGATATGCCTCTATCTGCTGCTCTGCACAGCCACACAACCCAGATTTTTATAAACCGCACACCCTCACAAACACAAACAAGCTTCCACAGCACTCTCAACCACCTCTCCTCATCCCCACACGAGCTTTTACCTCAGGCCTGGGCCAGACTTTCTTCTTTCCATGTCCAAAGAGACCCTCTACACTTTTAATTGATGACCACAGTTGCATTCATACTAAAATGACCTCTATTCCAGTAGTTGTGATTTCTTGCCACATCGTTACCCACAAAAACGTTCTTTGTCTTCTTTGAACCTTGGCTTGGGTTCCACTGAAGCTCCTCGCATAACCTCAACCAAACACCTGTAGTCTCCTTTTTTTTTTGACCAAAACACAACTTTGGAGTTACTTGCGTACATTCACTGTGTAGGCATTGACATTGAAATGACCATAGCAGACACTAGGATAAAGAATGTATGACCCAGGTTAGCGTTTAGCCAATGAATTAGCTCAGAAAGGACATTTCATAAGCGATTAGCATCTGCGGACCTTGGCTCCGATAACGGCTCCTTTACACGGATCATCACTCTGCATCAACACTCCACAGCTTTGGTTGCTACTGGCTAGTAACAACCATTGTGCAAATTATGGGTCATTTGCTCATTTGAGGGCCACTTTTTGTGTGAGTCCATAGCATGTTGAGCTTAAAGGTGGGCTGCAGGATCCAGATCCAGTTGCAAGGCTATAGTTTTCAACACATGTAATGTAAATGCTTAGAGACGGCACATGTGTTTGCAGAAGTAATGACATTCATGAGGTTCCTTGAATGAACCTTTAAGCAAATGCCTGTTTGGGTAAATTTCAATAATTCTGCAAACGCTCAACAAATAATTGCCTGTACTGCCACCTTGTGGTAATATATGCAAAGCTAAGCAGGTAGCCAATGTGTAAAAAAAAACCATCTTTTTTAATATTGTTATTGCATATTTTCTTCCAGTATCACAGCAACTAGTCTCTGATCAAGTCCCCCTCCCAGTGCTTGTGTAATCTCTAAGTGCAGCCACCCACCCAGTCTCAATATCTGAAAATGAGCTCAGGGTAAAAGTGTCTAAAAAACTGTCAAATACCCCCCTCCACACACACACATACACTAAAGCACTTCTACTTTCCAAAGACATTTCTCTTTTGCAGTGTGTTGTCCTGGGTTGTGCATCAATGGACAAGGTCACACTCTTGCTTTCACAACTGTCTTTTCAGACACTGCTGCACGCTCTCTGTCTTCTTTCCCCACTCTCTCTCTCTCTCTCTCTCCTCCCTTCACCTCATGTCTTTGCTTGTGTAATACAGCAGAGCCGCTGGGGCCATGTGTGTGTGAGCATGTGTCAGTCACAAGCCAAGGGCAAGTTGAAACTGACCCGCGCGTTTGAAAATAAAAAAATAAAATAAAAGAGGGCCTAATAACACACGGGTCTACAGAGCGAGAGAAGCAGCAGCAGCTCTGACGTGGAAGGTCTTGTGGGTGATGTCGCCACACACACATAAAAAGAGACAACATAGGGACGTGCAATGACAGCGCGACTTAAAAAAAAAATACAGAAGACCTGCCGACACTGAGCGAGTTGCATTCATTTAAAGACAAAAGAGAGCGGTGCATACTGTATGTAGAGGATCTGTGCTGATACATACAGTATAGTTGTGAATGGGAAAAACACAATCAAAGAACAAGAACAGATTTTTTGTTTTTCCCCTTGTCCACCCTCACAAAACAGATCCTCCTGTGACAAGATGCAAAACTTACAAGAATAATAGGGAATTTGATTGACAGATGCAATAATTCAGCCAAGGGATTTCATAAGAGAATTCTGACAGCTGTGTGTGTGTGTGTGTGAGTGTGCGCGTGAAAGTACATGTGTGCGTCTAAGAGCGAGCTGTTTGATTGAAGTTGGAAAAAAAAAAAGTGTTGTTTTTTTGGCAGCATAAAACGGAAATAAAAAAAAAATCACAACTGAGAGACAGACGGAACAATTCATATCAAACCTGAAACCCTGCATGTGTCTCTGTGTGTGCGTGTGTGTGTGTGTACATTGTCATTGTCTGTGAGGACAAACCTGTCTCTATGAGGACATCTTGGCTGGTCCTCACACAACTTAAAAGGTTGTTGTTTTTTTTAGGGTAAAGACATGGTTCTCATGCTGGAGTCAAAATTGGGTTTATGTCAGGGTTAGGTTAAAGGTCACCTCTTTAAAAAAACGACCTTGTCAGGACCAGTTGTCCTCAGGGAGACCAAAACCTGGTCCGCAGAATCTCATTGTTTACGTTTAGGGGTAAGATTTGAATTTTGTGTTATAGGCATTACCTGGTTATGGTTAAGGTTAGGGATAAGGCATAGTTTAAGCTGTCCAAATGAATGGGAATCAGTGCAATGTCCTTAGAAGAATAGCATGTGATGTAGGACAGTGTGTGTGTGTGTGTGTGTGTGTACTCTACTTACCATGATCAATTTCAGTCCCCACTCCTCCGAGACATCACATTGATCCAGCTGTGCTCCTTTGTCCTCAGCCCATTAAGCTGCATAAAGCAGACAATTGTGCCCAAAGAGAGAGGGGCAAGCAGCTCGTCGTCTCAGGCTTCAAGTCAGCAGACAGACAGACAGACAGGCAGACAGACAGCCCTGGTACACCTGTACTTGTTACCTTGATGCTGAATCATAGAGCATGTCTCTTGTCTGCACAAAAGATATGTGCATGAAAAAAAACCGAGCTTTGTGTCCTCTTTCTCAGAGGATGAATCCGTTAGACACAGAACTGTTTGAATTAGTCTTCGGAATGTTTTCATAAATGAGCCCCTCCAGGACGTTGCAGTCTCAAAAAATAACAGAAATTCACCCGAGGAATTGTGTATGACTGTGCAACTGTTGGGTATGTTCTTTTTTATTTTTTTTTTACAAAGCTGGTAATTCCATTTGAATTTGACCAATCGTAGCAGTCCTTGATAGACAACAGTAGTATTATCAGCCTGGTAATTGAGAATACTGTGTGCTGTGGTTCCCTCTGATAAGGACATCATTTACAAAAATGGAGGAAAAATTGAAGCTACAGATTATTACAATTAACTACAAATTAAGTGAGAAGTAAACTCATTTTCCCTTAGACTTCCATTCAAAGAGAGTATTGCTGGTACTGGTATTCATTCATTTCTTACTTCCAAGGTACTGAAAGACTACATTTTATGTGTGGTCTTTGGTGGAAATCCATTATTGTATTAAAATTGCATCCAAAAAAGTTACTTTTTTTTTTTTGTTTTTTAGTTTTAAAAAACAATCAGATATCTTGTTTTAATCATGTAAAAAGCTTCACACCGATGAATTGATTATCAAAATACTTGACGATTCATTTAGCAATCGATTAATAATCGAGTCATTTGTTTCAGCTCGAAATCGATTAATAATCAAATTCAGATTTAAGCATTGATGCAAATTTTACCAATTTTTTGTGTTGCAATATGTACAATTCAAATTTTCTTTATTGATTTTTATTCGTTTATTGAAGTTTTCCAACACAGTATCACACCGTTTTATATTGTGCTTTTTTTTTTTACGGTAAAACAGAAACAAAACACATACATATATGTATATATACATATAGACACACATATATAAACATAGTCATGTACATACATAAAAATGAAACATTTTTTCACTGTGGTGTGTAGCCATTTTGAAAGAGAGCAGCATTGGGTTTGTTTGCTAGTCTCTGTATTTGTGTGTTTTTCTATGCATCGCTTATGCGCTGACTAAAACCTGTACACGCGCTCACACTGACGTTGTCAAATTCAAACAACACTCGATTCAAAAAATAGTTTGAAGTGTAGTTTTCCTGCACATCATCTGAGCAACTGTAAGTAAACACAGCAGACAGCTTAGGAAAACAAGATCAAGAGTTTCAAATTTATTCAAATTTCAAATGTCTACAATCCGATTTCTTTTAATACTTTTCTCTGTGTTTCATCTCCAGCTCACTCGTTCCTCCTCAGATCCACTCTTCCGCCTGAAACTATGTCGCAGAATGAACAAGTATGGAAAGATAGGAGTTGGTCTGAGGAGAATCTGGGGAACATAAGAGGATAATTAGAGTGCCCAGATGGCACTCCCCAGCTAATAGTCCAAATTATCAGTAATGGGGAGGTTTGACATCTGAGCAGAAAGTGGTTAAATCTCACCATGACAGCTCGCTCGTTGCTGGAAAGGAGGCTAACGGCTTCTGATTGGGGGAGAATTAGCTGTAACGAAGCAGCAGACAGCCATCTTTAACCAATCTTGTGTCACAGGTTAATGAGCCTCATGTCACTGGATCCAAGACGCGGACACACCAATCTCTCTCTGCGCATTTGCACACGCTGACACGCACAGACCAGGTTTTTGTTCCCTCAGTCCTGAAATGATTCTTTAATGTGAGGGCTTAGCCGAGCCAAATTGCAAAGAAAGCTGCTTTCTCTATAATTTCTGCACTTAATTTTAAACACTGCCAGTTCTGCTTTAACTTGTCCTGAGAGGTCTGAGACACCTTCGTTTTCTGGCATCACCTGAACACAACTGCAGTGCCTGAGTGTGTTCCTCTTCTTCACTCCAATCATTTGAATTATTATCCCGAGAAGCTGTGACATTTATTCCTGATGTTCCTTTTGACTTATGTCATTTTAAATTTGAATAAATGCTCACACCTCAAACTTCACCCCTTTTCATCAACAGTTACAAACTTGATCATTACTTACACAACTTTATTCTTTATATTACGGTGTATCAGTTAGTGTCTACTTTTTAAATGAAAACAAATCTGTCATTGTCAAACATTGTCAGTCAACCTCCATTCTGTGTTTCTCAACACAGTAATGTTTGGACCGCGCGACGTGACATTTTCCCCCGCTGCACTCAGGAAGCGATTTGTTTAATGTCAAGAACAAGCGGCAACCAGTCGTAATGTCACTGGTAACAATCTGACCTCCTGCTCTGAAGCCTCGGAAATACTGCGATTTGGCCGGCACAATATTGACATTTTGCAAGCTGGAGTTCACAGATGTCACCTGTAACCAGGCACGACGACAGCTGTCAATCACACTGGCGTCCACTCATATTTGTCGTTCTTTATGGCCTATTTTTCAATTCACAAAGTAACCATTATGTTCTATTGAAGAGGACCTGAAACTAGCCATTGAGATCATTAACTCCACAGTAAAATATTTAAGGACATAAAGAATATTTTAAAAGGGTTCAGCCCCCTGGTGGACATTGAATATATTATAGACAACCCGTGGCCAAGTGGAAAGGGAACTTGAATCCCCACCTGGTCAAAAAGGGCTGGGGTACCCCTGAGCAAGGTACCCAACCCCCAATGCTCCCCCGGCGCTACTCAGTGTGGCTCTGCTCCTAATTCTAGGATGGATCAAAATGCAGAGGAATACTTTCCCTAAGGGGATTAATAATAAAAAATATATATATATTATTACCTGAATGAATGCACCAAGGAAAATGGTCTATTTCTTTTAATATATGGTCTATGGGCAAGACAGTCAGGGGGAAAAAAAACAAATAGGCACCCACAAAAAACCAAGTTTGAAGGGATCACCTGCGACTGGACAGCCACTATATACTGTACGTGCACACAAAGGCTCCAGTCAGGTCTGATAGTATTGCTTGACTAAGTGCATTCACACCAGCCGTTCTTAATCGAACCCTAGTTTGTTTGCTCTGAAAGTCCGGTTTGTTTGGGGAGGAGTGAAGAGGAAGAAGAATTCAAAGAAGCCAACTCTGGTCCGCCTAACAGCGTAGGTTTCGATTTGGACTACACCGCAGAGCATTGTGGGTAAACACAACCAAAAAATGCGCACGTGTAAAATGATAGCCGAAAGACATGGCTGCACCCATTGTCATTTGCTCTCATGTGGCGGAAACAGGCGTTTCCCTAGCATTAACCAATAGCGAGTTTTCTTCTTCACTGTTTGTCTCGTCTTCTCTTTCAGTAATTCTTGATGCAGCGCCACCTCAGGCGAGGAGGGGAATACGTTACTGGAAAGGTTCGGTTTTGTTTCACTAAAGTGAGAAAGCAAACTCGGACCGGCTGATTGTTGCAACCCCCAAATGAACCGAGACTGGCGGATACAAGTGACGATATATCTATTCACAAAGACTAAACCGAGGCAGAAGAATAACCCATAAGTTACGCATTGCATCTTTAAAGAGATACTGGGAAGAGCCTTACATCATTTCCTCTTCTTCCCCTGACTTCACAGTGTTGCATCTGGCAGACGGATAAGAATTGATAAAGCATGCATTATTAAAAATGTCTATAACCACGTGGGGATTCGCCGCAGTTATAGGATTACACTGTGTGGGCTGCTACAACTGGCAGAGGGCCACTGCTCAGAGGCCACAGACATATTCACAGCATATATGGGTCAACACAGATATTTGACTCTGCTTTGCTCTGGCTTCGCTTCTGAAACATTACTCACCAGAGCACAGAGCATGGATGCGCTGCCGGGGTTGTGTTTACACTGACATGCCCACCGAACACACACACACAGAAAGAAAGAGAGGGAGAGTTCACCCTGAAGGTATAAACCTGAGCTCTAAATGACCTCATATCCTTTTTACTACAACATTTATGCAGAAGTTCTGTCTGTGTGTCATCTGAATTTTTTTGGCTGCATGCATAATGTGGTTAAGAATTAATTCTGCAGTGCTCCTGTAAGACATAAGTATATATATAAGTATATGCACTCATAAAAAAAAATGACCTTTAAGTGTTGTATATCATGTATTTTGCCTGCCAGCAGCTCGGCTATATTAGCAAGTCACAAAGATTTCATTTCACTTTCCAGCCCAAACAAGTTTGGTTGTTTTGCGCTGTAATTTATTCAGTTCCCTGAAGACGGCCACTGTTGAATATGTGCTTTAATATAAAGTCGCTAACTCTCTCTGGTTCCCTCTGCGAGAGTGTGGTATCAAAGCGGAACACTATCATGTTGCTGCAGTTCCCTGTTAAAGCCAGTTCAAGCCCATGTATTTCGAGTGAATTCAAACGCTTGTTATCACATTAACATCCTTTTTTCTGCCTTGTTTTTATGGGGTTGTGCTTCACTTTTGTAAAACATGCATTTTCAGAGACCTAACCTACATTTTGCACGCGTAGGAAAGGCTAACTCGTGCAGGAGAAGATGCTTTTAGACAAGGTTAAAAATAGACAATAAACTGGCTTGTGATGGCAACCACCAAGAAAAGCATGTCATGACTTCCCCTCTCTGAACAGCTAATCAGCTCTCTTCACTGCGACATGCGACTGCCAAGACTCACACAGTCGCACACTGGGGTACAGAGTATCCAAAGTAGTCATTTCATTCCAAGCCATGAAAACAGCAAGTAGTTTTCATCCCAGCCCTGGTTCCACTTCCATGTGCACGGAAGTATAGCAGGGCCTTAAGAGAAGTAGTTGCAGTAATGACGTGAAATAGGTCGGTATGACACATGTGCAGTAATCTAGAAGAAAACCATGTGATGTTGTGTTGTACACTGAAATCACCTTGACTTTTCCGTGATGGGCGCATTTACGTGGAACTTTAACCTCTGAATTCTGATCGCTAATTGATTTTCTTTAACACTGAGTCGCAGCGAGCATGAGAGAGAGAGTGATTGTTTTGCAGCGCAGACAACTCCAAGCTTCACACAGTCGTTACAGCTGATGCTGAAAAAGAGATGATGAGGTTTTCACACCGCATGGACTTGTTTCCGTTCCTTCTGTTACGGGTTACTGTCAAGGCGGCTGAAAAGGTTTGGCTCGTACTCCTTCAGTCGTCTCGTGCCTACAGGTGCGGCAGTGGGAAAGAGGGCAGTACTGAGACTGCATGTGTGTGTGTGTGTGTGGGGGGGGGCTCAGATTGAGAGTGTAATGAAAATGATTGTATGGACGACCCTCAGCTAATGGCATGCGACCTCTGACCAAAGTTCCACCTGTGGCTGGTTTCTCCTCGCAGCCATTTATCTGTATCATCCATTATGCTAATTCTGTTTTTCTCCATTATCCATATTTATCATTCTGACAAAATGCTAATGTGTTTTGCCTGCATGACAACCTTCCCATGTGGTCAGTGCAAAACGTTCCCTTATCCAGAAGTCGGCTTGTCGTGGTGTCACTAGCACAGGGGAAATGGATCACGTGCATTTTTTTTATTTATTTTTTTGTTTGTTTTGCATCTATGGTAATCAATGTCAGCGTGAAACATCTGGTCCTCGGTACTTCAGTGCTCTACCCGTGCGATCTCACACTGCCAAAGAGTTCTGTTGAAAAGACGGTGGGAAACATAAACATAGAAAAGCACAGAATTTCAACCACAGAAAGAACTCACTGACTCTGCCTCACATCTCGTGTTTCTGTGACTGAATACTCGCTGGATCGTTTACATCATTTAAAGCTTTGAACGTACCACAGGCCAAGTCGTCACAGTAGACCTGTTTTGTGCCTCTGAGTGACAGTATCAGTATTTACATATACAGTGGCCACTTTATTAGGTACACAGGAACATCTAAAGCCCCTTTTCCACCTATGGTCCCAGCTCGCCTCGACTTGGCACGGCACAGTTTAGGTTGGTTTTTCCACTACAAAATAGTACCGACTCAACGTGGGCGGAGTCATCACTGCACGGCTGCATGAAACTGCCGTGACTCGAGTGACTCGTGACTTGTAAAGCAGTTGTTTTCAGTCTAACTGAATCGTTAGAATCAGTTCATTGAAAAGATTTGTTCAGTACTTCCTCCGTTAACCGAAGCAGAGACTCCTTAACTTAAATATTGAGATTTTACACATTTCCCTGGTAATTGTTGGAGATTAACCCACATTTTTAGGTTTGTTGAGTCTTTTTAACTGATCCACAGTCCGGCATTGTTCCTGTGACACTCTGACGAATCAGTGGTCTGAGTGCTTGGATCCTCGCCAGAGCAGGCATTAAAAAATAACACGAAATAACCGTGCCGTGCCAAGGCGAGGCGAGTCGAGGAGGTGGAAACACGCCATGATAAAGTGGCATGAGCGGTGCCTGGTGTGATTTTCTGCTGCTTGAAGGTTTTGTGGTCAGAGATGGTTATTTGAGTTCTTCTCCTCTCCTCTGACCCCTGGCATTAAAAAGGCAACTGCTGCTTGCTGGTTATTGCCTCGTTTTTTTTTATTCATACTCACAGACTCAGAGTAGCCCGTCTGGTGCCGCCAAAGAAGCCACATTCAAAGTCGCTTCCTCATTCTGACGCTCAGTTTGAACTTCAGTAACTCGTCGTTTTCTACGCTCCGAGGATCTGAGACTCACTGAATCTGTGACGTCTTTTAGATCGCTTTTTAAAAACACATATTTTTTTATGAAAAGATTCATTGGCCTCATTTGAAGCTTTATATTGTATTTATATTATTTCATTATACATGTTTTTAACTGCATGTCTTGATTTTGACAAGTCATTATTATTATTATGATACTATAAGTTCAATGCATTGAGTTGCAGCAGTGTGATTGGCTGATATTTGAATAGGTGTACCTAATATAGTGGCTAGTGGTGTCTATAGATTAGTAGTCTCTCCTTATGGATGGAGACACACACGGAAGCACAACTATGGTTGTGTTTGCAGCAAGTTAAAGTAAAGCTGTGTTCCTCAACAGATCCATCCATAGTGCTGATGAATCGGAACTGCACAGGTGGTTAATGAGGGCTGACTGCAGTTGTTTATAATAAAGCATCATTTGAATTTAAGCTGTTCCGCCACAAAATGTGGAGGTCAGCCGGGTTCCTGTCCTTCAATTTAACTATGCAATTAATGATGTACCGTCACATGAACTGTGACGACTTCCCAGCCTCTTTGGTTTATGGCTGCAGACAGAAAAAAATATTTGCATCAGACATGAGTTTTTGTGTGGCTGGAGAACACAACAAAGATGTGACAGTATTTAATGAAACATGCCGAGGTAATTAAGTTATTCCAGTTTGTGAAGTAAACAAACAAGAGAACAATATGTGTGACTTGTAGTAAGGAGAATGGAAATATTGTGCAAGTTTGTTGAGCTGAAACTGTCAAAATCAGGCCCTGAAAGTTCGAGATTAACCTCAAACCTGAACCTGGGTTTAGTTTGTAAGAATTAGAAGTCATCAGAAAAAAGCAAAACAACTAGCGGTTGCTACAGTGACGGCACATGCAACCACAACAGTGTTGCTGTGAATGGTTCACGCCCTTTGAAGTTTGCTTGTATCATGTTTTGACTCCTTATAAACACAACAGATGTTCACTTAGCAAAAAAGGCGGACTCACTAAGAATTCATTCACCTTCTGCCGCTTTATCCTCCACATGAGGGTTGCGGGGGCCGCTGGTGCCAATCCCAGCTGAGTCAGGGCCACGCAGAGACAGTCGACCGTTCGCTCTCACATTTACACCTACAGTCAATTTAGATTTAACCTCAGGAATGCACACACAGAGTGAACATGCAAACTTCATGCAGAGAGGTTTTTTTGCTGCTAAGGCAACAGCGCTAACCAGTACACAAACAGTTTGGCCCCCAATAAGAATTGTGTGTGCTAATCTCAAAGATTTATGTCACATTATCTTATTGTTGGAGAGCCGCGAACACTCCTGGAGTGAAGGACACGGAAGACACAAGATGACACGTTTAAACGTACTGATGGAGGCAGCAGTGGATCGACCGCTGTCAGTTTGCTGGAAGCCATGTTATCGGAGAAAGTGGGTGTCGTAAACCATAATAATCCTCATAAACCATAATAATCACCACAATAAATGGTAGTATGTAGTAGGGCTGTGCAATTTAACTATGACTATGGATATGGATAACCGTTACAAAAAACTAAATATTACAAAACAGGGGCTTTTATTTTGAAAACATTATGTCTGACTTCCTGTCCCGCTCACTATCTGGCAATTTGGCAAAAATAGAACACAGGCATTCAGTGGAATCCCCAGGATTGAACACATACACAAAATATAATCATTTATAGTTATTTAAATTCATAACGTTAATTCAAAATTTCATTTAATATGAAGCATAACTTTCTATATATTGCTCTGCGCTCTGTCGTCCTCTATGAAAACCCTTGAAAATGTGTGATCCTAGAGGACATGTGATATTCCTGCCACGGGGAGAGCGAGAGAGCACCCGTGGCCTTTACTGGACTCCAATAGTCTCGCCTCGATACGTAAAAACCAGGTAAATGTCAAATATTTTTTAAGGAATGTCAGAAGCTACAACTCAACTTCTTTTATTCTCCCTCCCTCTCCTTTCATCACTTCCCCCTCTCCCTGATGCCTGTCTGTCCTCGATAATGTCAGCGCCTCCGGGGTGATTCTCCACGCTCCTCCCTATTCTTCGTTTCTCTCATCCTCATCGTCCTCTCCTCTACACTCCTGTTTCCCCTGATCTGCTCCTCCTTCCTTTTTTTGATGAATTTAGAGAGGGGAAAAAAAATAAATCACTAAGCCGTGAATTACCTGGTCCTGCTAAAGGTCACAGTCCTAATCATCTTGGATGAATGTGAATGGCACCGGCAGTGGTCATTAGCAGCGCTCTGGTTTCAAACCCAAAGGTGATGCTAACAAGACAAACTCCAGATCAGCTGGAGAGACGGCAGGAAATTCTGAGATTAGGAGAGAGAGAATTTTGCAATTACTGCCCTGAACAACACATTCTATGTATTACTCCTTGAATTTAACAAAATAAATACATTTAAAGCACATCTTCCGCGTTGTTTTCTACCCCATGTGTACAGTGAGGAATGAGAGGAACAGGGAAAACAGTGATAAATCATGACGGCTAAAACCATCAAGGGGAGAGAGATGTAGTCAATAATAAGTGTGTGGGAGACTAAAGCCCAGAGGGTATCTAAAAACATCTCAGTGCAAACAACAAAGAGACAAATAAAAAAAAAGATCAAGGCAGCGAGCTTTAGAAACAGCTGTGTGGATAACGCACAGTAAATTACGGGCAAAGCCGGCGTGATTAAGAATTCTTTTAACAACAGTGTATATACTGGAAAGAAGAATTAAATGTGTGTGGTGATGTATGTGAGGATGTTTATGCATGAGGTGGTTAAGAGCTAGGGTTATAATATCCCTTCTACAATCACTCTTTCAACATTTTGTCTTACATTTTTTCTTATAGAACTCCACTGGCCGAGATTTAAGTGCAAATGCCACTCAGAAGCATTCTGTACGAGACGCACACTTGAATGAAATGCTGTTTGTTTTCCATTAACGTGCTAATTACTGTGTCTTTTGACCTCAACCATCAATGGAAAGTCCGTTTCAAGTCAACGTGTGCAAACACATTCAGTGTCAATGTGGTTTGAGGTTATTCACACTGACCTGAAGTCTACGATAACTTAAGAACGACACGAGACGACTTGGAAATGAAGTTTGTCAACTGCTCACTTTCTGCACCAGAGTCCATAGAGAAAATCAGCATTTTTACCTCACAGCTCACCGTAGTTTCTGACCCACTGCTGCCTCCATGAGGAAATTCAGACATATTGTCTCATGTGTGTGAAGTCCTTCATTCGGCTTCACCTAAGTGACACAACACTGACCGAATGAGTGTCAACAACTCATACATATATATATCTACTGTAGACAGATACGGCCAATGCTTGTTTTACTCACAGATGGCGAGCTCGCTCTCCATGTGACTCAAATATCATATTCCAGAGGTCATTTCATTTCCAAAAAAACACATGCACGTGCACTGCTGAACATGTACAACGCCATATCTTTGTACATGTTCGGTTGGCAACAGCAGCTGTTCCCTCTTCCCATTCCCAGGATTCCGAGTTCGTCGGGCTTTGTTTTGAGCGCTTAAACTGCGCTTGTGGCCGTCGTCTGTGGACTCTGTGCCGTTTGACGTTCTTCCTGCAAAGGTGGTGAAAGAGGTTACGGGTGTATGAGTCATCTGTGGCATACTTTTTTAAAAGTACAGTACAGTACTGACACCAAAACCACATCCAAACCATGCTTCTATTTTAGATTCACGTCCCTTTTTCTGTCTTGACTTTTTAAAGTTGCCCCGTTCTGTTTGTTTCACTGTGTGGTAAAAAAAAAAAAGAAGTCTCCTTCAAATGACTTTTGTCATGAAAACACAATTTGCTGTACTCTATATACGTCTGTGTAATGAGGAGACTTGGGGATGACTTTGTCACAGTGTTTTTTTAAGAACGTTATTTTCTAAATAAAATACTGTCAATGCAGTGAAGCCTGAAAGATACATACACACACTCTTGCCTTGGGTTTGAGCCCCGGTTGGAACAAGAGCCTTTCTGCATGGAGTTTGCACATTCTCCCCACGTTTCTGCGGGTTCTCCGACAACCTCCCAAAATCCCAAAACAAGCAGAGGTTATTGGACCCAGTAAATTGACTGTAGGTGTGAGTGTGAGAGTGGATGGTTGTTTGAGTCTATATGTTGCTCTGTCATGGACTGGCGATCTATGACCCTATGTCAGCTGAGAGTAGAAAATGGATGGATGGATACACACAAGTCCTTTTGTTGTTTTTTTTAACCAAACTCCTTAAATTACTGGAAAACACTGAGCTCCAATATCGCCAACGTTAAAATACCGTGGCGTAACTAGAAAGTCATCTACAGGAGGCAGATTTATTCCCAATAAGATCATTTGCTCTCTCATCATCCTCCTCCTCTTCCACATAAAAAAATACCATTTCAAAGCAGTTGTAAAGAAACCGGTGCAGTGTTGTGATCGAAGCGATCCTCCTTTCAGCAGTCAGTCTGTCTGTCAGCCGGCATCCCCTTCGCCCCGCTCTCTTCCTGATAGCTCTTTATCAACTCTCTGATCGCTATCTATTGCTCCAGCTGTATCGTTTTATCAGCTCTGCGGTGCATCTTCTCCCTCCTCGGCCTCTCTCGTGGTCTCACACCCTGTCCACCTTGTTGTATGTGAATCGATGAGTTACCGCTGCGGACGGAGGACGTATCGGCTGCTGGAGGGACGCCACGGGGACAAACACCGGCTTCGTGTCCCCACAAGTTCGACGTGACACTCACTCGTGGCAGTGAGAGTGTGTGTGTGTGTCTGATGAGAGGAGAACATTGATTCTCGCCGGTTACTTTCATTCTGCAACACAGGAGCAGGGCAGGTAAAGGTCAGCGAGGAGTCAGCTCGAGCTCAGCGCATGCAAGCACAGCTATTGTTTTTGTATTGGCATCAAAGGTCAACGGTGGCGTGAATACAGCAGGGACGTGCACAATATTTTCAAAGCGTGATACCGGATCTTATTGCTCTGCGTTTTTGTATGCGGCGTCTCGCGCGGGGTCTACTGCGATTTGGAATTTCAAAACAAAAATATGTGTTGTGTGCGCCAAGGTTACGTTTGTGTCCATGTTTGTCTGTCTGTCTGTGTATTTTATGCAACATAACATAAATATATAAAGATGGATTTGGATTGAATTATTTGGAGGACGTACAGAGAATGTATTGATCGTGTATTGGCATTATCAAAGAGGGCTGCTCTTTCTGGATGCTTTTTTTGAAGTGATATCCAGGTAAAGCTGTCATATTTCACAGGTCTCACATGAACACAAACACAGCTTATATTGGCAGTTTCAGGTTGGGTGTTGGGCGCTTTCGTATGCAGTAAAAAGTCAAATGTTTTGGTCTGGTTTTCATTTGGGTTCGATGTTTGTCCGTCTTCTTATCATAAAATCAATTCTGCTCAAGACACAACCCCAGCATTTTATTATGGTTGGTTATTATCGGTCACAACTCAGCTATCTGTCGGTGAATTAAATGTTTCAGTCAAACAAAAAATAATGGGCAATGACCCAAGTTGTAAAAAGTAAGGTTTGCTAAAAACATAGCTACAGGCTAAGCTATGAGTCAGAAGATACATGTATGTCTTTGTTGTGAATTGGCAGAACCAAGTGAAGGGAGATTAAATTGGCATGTTCTTGCTTTCCCACCAATGCTGATTGGCGGCTATGATGGTAATTACAGAGTAGTTTGGATGCCAATTGAACACATACTTGCCTGATGATTGAACGTTTTGTTTTTATCTTGATTGGGAAAAACTGTGGACCACGGATGCGGCACACATGAGAGTGGAGCGGAGTAGACAGAAGGAATTATGCCGCATTCCATTGACATTTAGGAGTTAAAATGTCTGCGTTAACGAGATAAATGCATTATAAAATGTTTTTTTTTATGTGTCCATCGCTGAGGTCATGGTGAAAATATTAATAACGCTACGTCATTGACCCTTCCAGTGAAACTCGATTCCCATTTGAGTTTCTCATCGACTGTATCCTGTTCCCCTCTATTTCCACAAACACAAAATAATGACCACTCTCTTTACTGCCTGAGACATACAGACAACAGACTCCTCATTTCCTGAGTGCCAATTCAGGTCTGGGCTCACTACCCAAAATCTCTGTCTCTCTAATGCAGGAGAAATGTCACGGCGACATTTTCAGTGTGTTGTCCGAGCTAAAACTCTATTAAGTGTCCCTGGAATAGAGTTGCTTTCACCATATCCAGCTGTTCCGAGAGCACAAATTATAAAGGCAGCGGGACAAAGCAATGTTTGGTGAGAGAGATGAACAGCGTGAAAGAACAGCGTAATAGAAAACACTTGAAATCCAATAGAAAGAGATGTATAGATGAGATGTATTGGATTGAAATCAGAGGTCGCCATCACCCGGAATCTATTAAAAATAAATAGGTACTTTTATTTGAATGTGAATTACGGCACTCAGAAGAAGTGGAAGTAGTACTTTTATAAGTTTGGTGACATGATTACGAAATAGTTTTTCTAGTCGTCTGTTTTCATGAATGTCATCGGAGTTGTTTCCAGTGAAATGATTCTGCTGAGAAGCTCAATATTTCCTTCTTAGAGAGTTGAGATCGGATAAAAAGTAAAAGTGGAATGGATATCGGACCAGGTGGACACAGAGAACACTGAAGAATGGATTGCCAACGTAACAAACCTGGGAAGACGATCATATGTCAGCGTTATCCTCTTTTCAGTTTCCTTAAAACCTTAACTTCAGGATGAATGTGAAGTCATCGCCGACAAGAACGACTTGGGTTTCACCCGCAGAAAAAAACAAGCGGCGTTACCCGGAGAAGACGCCACTCACCATGAGAAGCGATGTGCTTTTATACGCCGATGACACTACTCTGTTCTCGTCTTACCTCTTACTCTGCTTCACCATGAAGAAAAAAGCCTGCTCCACACTAGAAGATTTTCATCTCTGACTTGATTTTTAAAATCATGGGAGACCACAGACACTATGACGTTTGGAAGCAATTTTCAGTGTTTTCATCCTGAAAAAAACACTGGCGATTTCGGGGAGGAGATTCCAGGGATTTGGGACCTCACAGAAACTGGCTGATTTAACGTGACTTTAGAATATGAACATGGACATGTCGGTAATAAATGCAAAACAACTGTGGAGAAGACATGTCACATCCATTTGCCGGTCAACACACTCTCATTGGTTATTGTTGGGTTCTGCTCACGCCCCCAATCGCTGTTCAGTCATAATTATCAAACGTGTATAATTGGTAAATTGGGAAGACTCTGATGCATCTGATGATTAAATCGTGTCCGTTAATCCCTCACACTACAGGATAATTTGGCCAGATAATCTGGTCAAATCAGCTGAAAATCACAAGACACCCTTAGTTATCGGAAAAGCCAGATCTACAGACACACACTCAGGTCCGTGAAGCTATCCTTTTGAGGACTCACATTGACTTCCATTAATTGTATCCGTAACCATAAACATAACCAGTTAATGCCTGAATCAGTTCTTCATCCTAAACTTAACCAGTTCCTTTAGAAATGAGGTTCTGGATGGACCTGGTCCTGACAAGGTCAGTGATTATGCCAGAAAGAACGCAGATAAAAAAAATACCCACTGCTCCACTGCGTTCCCCTCGGCACGTCTAATGAATATGGATACACGTACACGCCCAGGAAATCGTGTACACATGTACTGAATGTGTGCATTCACACCGACTCCCGCTCCATTTCTATGGACAAGCAGATGCATCTTGTCGCTGTTACCCTTGTGACTCGCGAGCCATAAAAGCAGCAATACGTGTCCTCGCTGATACGTCCCCAGCTGAAAGGTCTTAAGAGACATATAGCGTTCTCAGTCAGATGTAAGGTTGTGATAGCTTTCATTTCACACGTGTGTGGGCACAATGGCTTTAAGGGTGTCGGTGTGCATCGCCGGTAATATGAAACAGATTTGTTTCTCCCTTCTTTTTTTTTTTTGCTTGAGCAGAGTAAAAGCCTCGGGAGCTACAGGCCACTCGTCATCAACGCGGTCATCGTTTCAGTTTTATAGGAAACAAATGGAGCTCAACCCCATTTCATCCTAATTATTACTGGTTTTATGATTAAACAACACGACAGGTATGGCGAACGCTACAAGACGAAATGGCAACGTTTGAGGATTGTTATAGCTTCGAATAATTGTTATTGCATATTCCTGACAAGTGGCGTCTCGTGGTTATTGTAAAAATAAGTGCTCTCTTTAAGCAGCAGAGGTTGGACGCTGGGGGGACAGAAACCTGAGCATTGGGACTAGAAAAAAGTCAGATTTTCAAAGTCTGGACAAAAGAAAGAAAACAAAAGGCTTGATGAACTCTGAGTTTTCATCTGTACTATTTTCCCAACCCTCACCTCTGAACAATATTAACCAAAAATGAATTTAGACTTTAGAATTTTAAAGCTATAGTGTGTACATTTCCAATAGAATAGAATAGAATAAGCATTATTACCACTGTAGGCACAGCATTCAGCAAACGTGGCTTCTACTGTGACTGGCATCTGTTTCCTGGTTGTTTGTTGAACTTGTTGGCAGAGAGATACTTGCTTGTTGTCGATGGTGGAACTGGTTTAAGTTTAGGGCTCACATTTGGTTAGGCATTAGCTGCTTGTGGTTTAAGGTAAGGGTTAAAGCTTTAGTTAGGCTGTCTAAATTAGTGGAAGTGCCTTTAAAGGATAGCTGTGCAAACTTGTGTGTGCATGTGTGTGTGTGGTTCTTTTCATGTTGTAGGGACCTAAATCTGCTTCCACAGTCACATTATCAGGTCTTGTTGTCCTTATGAGGACAAAAAGCCAGTCCCCATAATGTTACTTATTATATTTTAAGGGGAAGACATCTAACGTCTTCTAAAAGTCATTGAAAGTGTGTGTCTATACTTGTATTTCTATATTTGTGAGGTCCACAAACATAAAAACCTATCTTTGTGGGGACATTTTGTCTGGACCCCCGACTTTAAAGGGCTTTTTAAGTGTAAAGACCTGATTTTAGGGTTAGGGCTAGAATTGGGTTTAACTAAAGTAATGGTTAAGGTTAGGGTAAGGGGCTGGGGAATGCGTCACGGCACTGATGTGTCCTCACTAAGATATAAAAACAAGTTTGTGTGTGTGTGTCACACACACAAACATCTGGGAAGTCTTCAACTTTCTCCACGCTGTAACGTCGAGATGAAGCAGCGGCCAATAACGGCAGCGGAACGGTTACTTCATAATTTAACATTGTCCAGGAAGCAGTCCGCCGTCTATATTTAAACCTCTATCAAAAATAATGGATGGAATACGAGAATCGGATGACGTGCCGCACGATGATGACAACACATTCCTACAAATGAGCGTGGCTGTTTTGGCCCGTAATGCATTCACATTAGTGTCTTTCCCTGGCTGGCGATCAGCAGCCATGAATTATGCAGAAACGATGATCAACAAGCAACACTTCCTGTTGGCTCTAAACACTGCAACGCGACCGCTGTAATGCATGTTTTTGAATGTTTGTGATACGCTAGCATATTTCCATGTTTTATTACTGTTTCTTTGTTGTTGTTTTTGTATGTATACTTAGAAGTTCAGTCATAATGTCTGTATTTATAGAGGGTTTCAGTTTTATATACATATATATATATATATAGTTTGCTAAAATGTCCTCTCTGTCCTCCTTGTCTCTGGGTCTCTAATTTTCAGAAACATGCATGTTGCTGAGTCCAGGTGCTCTGTGCAAAAATAGTTATAGTCTATAAATATGAAAGCATAACAGCACACGGACTATTGCACGAGGACAGAACAACAGACAATAAGTGCTTCTAAAAGAAAACAGCTGAAAGCTATATATATAAATGTATATATATATATATACATATATTTGCATATATACATATATATATATTTACATATATATACATATATATATATATATATACACATATATACTGTACATAGACCACTACAAACATTTCTTCTCAATAAACCTCATGAAACCTGTGCTCAGGTTTAAAGTGGACAAAACATACTGACTACACGCCATGTGCATATAAATATGTTCAATCTAAAAAAAGGACATGTGCGCAAACATGTAATACCCCGTCTCCACTGGTCAGAAATCCTGTTTAATCTGGGGATTAAACGAGCTTTTGACTCGCGCAGATGTGTTTAATCGCCATTCATTCCCACATTAAATGACTCTGCAAAGCGTGTGGGTTTTTATTGGCTTCAGCGCCAAACGGCATCAGTGGGAACATAAGATTTCTTCCTCTTTACTGTTGGCCGCGGTGCAAGTTCCGGAGTCATTTCTGGCAGAAGGCTATCATCTTTCAGCTGCTAGTGTGGCTAATAGCCAGGGTGTGTTTTTTTGTTTTGTTTTTAGCAAACTGTACTTTTTACAACTTGGAACAGCACTCGGTCTTATTTGTTTTTACCTTACTTTGTTTTATTGAATATTATTAGCACCTTAAAATTGGGTTTGGATAAAAAAGGATGGAAATAAAAGGGAAAAAAAACATAGTAATGGCTGTAACACTGTCACTGAGCTCCTTTGTGTTGTTCTTTGCACTTATTTTATTCTGAAAGAGGAAAATCACCAAGTGTCCAGTCAATGGTAATCTGGCAGCGGTACGTCGGCCCCAAGGTGTGTAGATAACTGTTTTTTTATTCCATATGTTGTGGGGACCTAAATCTGTTTACACAGTCACATTACGGGGACTTGCCTTCCTTATGGGGACAAAAATCAAGTCCCCATGGCATAAATTACTACATTTTAAGGTGAAGACTTGACTTTTTAAAATTAGGTTGAGGTCAGGGTTAGGTTAAGGGTTAGGATTAGGATTAGGGGAGTAGTAGATATGGTTAAGGTCAGAATAAAGCATTGTCTTCTGAAGTTATGGAAACCAGTGTGTGTGTGTGTGTATCAGTTAATCCCCAAGCTGCAAGTACATCCTAATATCTAACAATTACTCTCTCACCAATGACAGTGGGATTATTTTGTACCAGTTCATTCCTTGGTCCAGCCTTTACTGAATCCACTGTCTGAATCCTGTCACTGCTGCTAGATTTTACACTAACTTAGCTGCTAAAAACAAAGTGAACAATTAGCTTTACCTACTTACTTGTCAGAGTAACTGCAACAAAAACTCCTTAAAAAGTCTTTCCAACTGGATTCTTATGAGTGCTACTTTGTGTCATTGCCCGAGGTATATTTTGAGGATCATCAAAGCGCGATGGCACTATCTCGGGAGCACATTGTTAATGAAAGATGTTTTAAAAAACAATTTTAATTTACTCTCCAAGGGCACAATTGATCGGGTACACGTGGTGCATTTATAGGATATAGCGCCATTTGATATGTTCTCCCTGCGTCTCGGTGGCTCACTCTTTCCACAGTGAGTCATGATGATGTTTCCTAATGAGGTTTGGCTGTTTCGCAAAAACCTCCCATTTACACTGCAAATTATAGAGAGCTAAAATTAAACCTCTGCCTTGTCAGCCCCATTTTCAAGACACTCAGGCTGATAAATAATTGAGTTTGCTGCTTAAGCCAAGACATCTGTTATTTATGACATAAAGCGAGCGGCTTATTGGCGTTTCACTGGCCACAAAAAAACATTTTGCCCGAGTCTTTGTCAGGGACATGTAAACATGTTTTTTAGTGTGTAAACATGCTTAACATGCGAACACAACAACAAAAGTAACCATCGGAACGGAAAAAATGAAACAGGGAGCGATGTGATTTGATTCACACCGTGTTGAGCAACAGTGTGGATGAGCCAGGTTACATCCACAGAGAGCCGGTTCACATATCCTCACGCCCGTACAAGCCTGCACATCCCATAATCCGTCACACAGGGGGTCTAGTGTTCCATGTGTGCGTCGTCAATCTCGTATTACGTTCCAGCAGTAGCGATTTCTCATCAGGAGGGTTTCTCGTCAGAGGGTTTTGTTTTTTTATGGAATTAGATTTGTGCCAATAGTTTCAAATGCACTTGTTCTTTACACCGTGTTTTTTCGTTTGTGGGCGGGCCTTAGGAAGCTGCCTGCTGATTAGCTTACTGAGTTTTGGAGCGACACCTCATTGGACCGGAAGACGTCACGGGTTTGGGCGCCGCTGTCCATGTGGAACTCGTTCCCCAAGTTTTAATATATAATCTTTTGTCAGATTATATATTAGATGTTTACAATTATTTTGTCGGATCTTGTCGGAAAAAAACTCGTAGCCAATTAGCCAATCACGTAGCCAATCAGCAGGCAACTTCATAAGGCCCGCCCACAAACAAAAAACAATGAAATACAATATTTTTGAATGATTAAAATGTCGCCTCTTTAAAAGTGTTCTTTGAAAATATTGACACAAATCTAATTCCATAGTTTTTGCCTTAATGCAGGGGTGTCAAATGTACGGCCCGCAGGCCAGGACCGGCCCACCAGAGGGTCCAATCTGGCCACAGGATGAATTTATTAAAATCACACATGATGATTAGATTATAATCATCATATGAAATACTATATTCTTCAGTTTTAGATACCTGTGACTAAATGTCTGTACATCCACTGTGATCTGTAAGTTGTAATGCACATATGTAAATGGTAAATTTAGGCTTAAATTGCACTCGTTTTTCCGAAAGAAAGTTGAGGTTGTTCATAATACTGTATATTATGCTGAAATAACCTCATGGAAACGCTCAAAAATCTGCTTTTTTGAACCAAATTCTTTAAAAATGTGGTTAAAATGTGCAATACTTGTGTATATTCTCATTTTTTTTTTTTGGGTTGCATATTCACCTAAGACAAAAAAAAAAGCCCCAAGCCAGAATGAATGCGTAATTACAGACGAGGACCGTTGTCTCATGGGCAACAGCTCTGGTAACAGAGCTACCCTCCATCCATCATCCCTGTCTTTTTCACACTTTGAGTTTGTCTCAGATGATGACTCTCAATATAAAAATAATCATCATCATCATCAGTATGAGTCGTTATTGATGAAGGATCAGCGAGTGAAGAGTTGTGATATTATATCATTTGAACAATTGAAACTTTGAAACTACAATTGAACTTATTTTGCATCATTTTCTGTATTTACTGCGTTACACAGTGGCCAAATTGACTATATAGTTAGTACACGATATTAGGGTTAGCCTACTAAAGTACTGCTCTGATAGTTTTTGTGAGATTGACTTAAATTCCTGGCCTGAATTACACTTTCAGTCCGACACTGAGTACAGTACATGAATATTTCAAAAGGATCGCTCCCAGTTTCCACTTTGGCAGCCGTGTATAGAGACAGAGGCGAAGAATGAAAGGCCTGTAATTTGTGACTTCCCTCACACAGTGAATCTGGAGGGAAAACACCTTTTAGGTATTTGTGCTTGTGTGAATCTCAGCAGAACTGAGGAAGATCCGTGCAACACAGACCGCAACTGTTACGGTCTTAACGCGACGGGGGGAAAAGCCTTTAACTGTGCCACAACTTCAAATGTGTCTCTTTGCTTTTACATGCTTTTCATCCAAAAACAAAAGGTACCATTCGTGACTATTACTGCGATATGAGAAATGGAACTTTTGACATTTCTGAAACATCACAACCATTTTAATATACATTATTATACATAATGAATAGGCCAGGGTTTTGAATGGAGGCCAGATGAGGTCACGTCAAACTGTGCAGCTGCTTCTTGCATCAGGTAAAAAAAAAAAAGATTTCTTTCCCGTGACATATGAAAACCTTAAAAAAATATATCCGATTATCAACACTCATACCAAGTAGGGATATTATTGGCATGATATCAGCAGATATTGGCTTTCAAATGTATTATCGGATATTGGCAAACACACCAGGATCTGCCAAGATGACTAATGACTCCAACAGTCGGATATACGAGGCTGCGAAATCCTTATCTATCCTCGTATCCTCTGCAACTCTTGTTCTTTTTATTATTTTACCGTTCTTTATTTTGCTCAATGAAGGAAACGTACATCTACTTGTGCAATTTGGTCAACCCTGTTGTTTTTTGAATGTGCTTCATAAATACATTGGTTTGGATTGGATCTGCTGCGACATAAGACATAAAATATTATGTTCATGTCACTACAGAAGAGACTAAAACACCTCTGCAGTTGGATATATATTTTTCATCACTATGTTTAAACGGACAGCATATACAGAGGCTATAAGAATGTGTCTTATATCATTTTTTTCAGCACAATCTACAGCAATCTGATAAAAAAAAAATAATAATAATTTTCACCATTTAACATTTAAGCATTTAGCAGAGTAAGGACAGAAGATGCTCTTGGAAGACCAACGATATAAACACACCTGAGCAAAAAGTACTATTTTGTGACTTCTGCACAATTATTGCTACTTTATATCACTCAATAACACATAGGAAGTTGTCCATATAAGGAGTTGTGTATCATTCCCACGGCAAATTACCTTTTAGTGCTCACTAAGAGTTAATTACACAATAATATGTGGAGGTCCACATGAAATTCACTCCCCAAGGCCGTGCTGCCTTTGACCCCAGGTTGCACTCTGGACCTGGGAGCCCTAAGCGTAATAGTGGCCCCTGACTCACAGCAGGTTCCCTTTTAGACCTTGCCCCTGCTCTTCCAAATGTCTGTGCGCGCCACTGCTGTACTTAAAATATATGTTTGATTCATTCCCTGAGTGTGACGACAGGATTAAAAAAAAAAAAAAAAACATAACTTCCAAAGTTTATCTCTTTTTTTAAAAGGGTGTCCACGTTATGATGAATGAAATGAGGCTGCGATTCTATATTCTGTAACCGTCGAGCCTAATTTTAGTTTCTGCTGATGGAACGCAGCATTTCTTGCTGCTCTGTGTAAAACTACCTCACACGGTGTGTTTTTCCCACTCAAACGTCTGACTACATCACATTTTTATATATACATTATAGCCGGGTCACGTTAATGCTTTACAGCAAAGGCGTCAAAGAGAGACTAATTGGAGTGCACAAATGTGGGCTGTTTCATAAAGATAAAATGCCTTTCGACCCAGCTCCACTCGAGATCACTGGATAAATGCTAATCAGTTGCGTTCGCTGACCCGGAGAGACGTGAGAGCGGTGCATCATTTCAACCCGTTTAATGTTCTCGACACAAGAAATGCTTTTGAGCACATTCCAACACAGACCCGGCCTTCACCTGGATTTTATTTCCTCATGCGCTCCGAAAGTTGTCTCTTTCTTCACGAACACGCATTATAACGAGAGACGCAATAAGCAAATATCTCCGGAGGCACACTTAGCTGTGTTTTGTGCAGTTTTTTTGTTTTCTACATTTATATTCAAAGCAATACATTTTAATAAATTACCATTTCTTTTATCCAGTCCAAAAACACTAACCCTAAATGGGATTGTTGACGTCAAAAAAAAGCAACTCTGCCAAATCAAATATGCCGATCATCTGCAGCAGCCGAGAAACAAACACACTATGCATTCATCAATATAAATAGGAAGGTTCAGCACTAAATGAAGTTAAATGTGGTAACCGGCAGCACGTCATTATAAAACGAACTCGTAAAAAACAATAATAAAATAATCTTTACTGCTTAAGTGTTCCATGTGACACTTAACCCACACTCAAACATACATTTAATTAAGCGGAGAATTAAATGTGATACGATTTTAAAAGCTGTAGCGTCCCTGTCATGACATGATTAGTGAACAAATTACAACTCTTGGAAATTGTTGTGTTAAAATGTCTGGACTACGTCTGCTGATCGCGTTAATCGCCTCCAAACGACTTCACCTCGGTCTCTGTGTCACGTTCTCCTTTCAGGTTTTGGAAAACTGGGATTAGTGGCCGAGGATGAGCATTTGTGCGCTCAGTGACCTCGACTTACTCTGTCTCTGCAGCTAAAATACAAACGGCTGTAAAGATAAATATCGTCCCGTCTTGCTGCTTCACATCCCAACCCTGGTGTGTTTAATCGTGTTAAGGCACAAAGTCTTTGCAATTACCAGATGTTTTACGTCATAGAGGAAAAAGCGCCTTATTTGGCTTCTGTGTGTGTGTGTGTGTGTGTGTGTATACCTTTTGACATTTTGTCAAGGCCTCACAATTTAAAAGGGCTTTTTCAGGGTGAAGACCTGGTTTTAGGGTCAGGGTTAGAATTGGGTTTAGATTAGGGTTAGTGCAAGGATTAAGGGTTGACACTTAGGCCCAAATTTGATATTTAAGGATAGTCAGATTGTATCTAGCTTGATTTTTTTTTAGTTTTTTTTAAACTTATTAGCAAACTCTGTGTAGCGTGTCTCCATGATATGCATCATTAAACTTTAAAGAGAAGACATGTCCTCAAATTAAGTTAGGTTTAGGTTGTGATCATACATTATAAGTGGCCAGGAAATTGATCTTATTCATTGTCATGTCTCTCTTTTAGGTTTTAGAGTTAGAATTAGAATCAGGCACTTAGTTGTGTTGAGATAAAAGGCTGGCGAATGACTAATGTCGGTGAGTGATCTCACAATGAGGCTCCTCCTGTGTGTGTGTGTGTGTGTGTGTGTGTGTGTGTTATTCTCACCCTCAAATTACACATTCACATCGATTTAACCTGATTGAACCCGTGACCTTAGCAGAGCAGTGTCTGTCATAGCGGATACATAGTTAGAGTTGCTGGTAGTGATGGTAAGTGATGTTACTTTACATTACTTTATAATTATAATGTAATGTAATGTAATGTTACCACCTGAAGTGACACCATTATTGCAGATTATTATGGATTATTATAGATTATTGCAGGTCGAGCAGTTGCAATCAGATCATTTGCTCTCTCATCATCCTCCTCTTCCTCACATACACTTCACACACTGGTAGAGTGACATTAGATTAAGATGGAGCAAGAGATAAGGCGACTCTAGTTATTAATATTAAGTTCATTATCATTTTCTGTTATTTGTGTCATTTTCGATGCACAGTATTTCTGATTTTCCTCCATGTACCACCAGAGGACGCTGCCACGTCCCACAGCTTGCGAACCATGGCATTACAAGATTGAATGGGTTGGCATTTGAAATGTACTCAACTTTTAACGTGCGAGCAAGTTCGGCATTGATCGGCAAACTCTGGCTCCAAACCATTGTCATGAGGACATTTTGACACATGAGGACATTTTGACACATTTAAATTTTTTAAAGACACACAGTCTTTAACAAACATGACCCGTTACGGGTGAATTGGTTTTACTGTTTTACAGACTTAGATTTTGCTGTAGGGTAAAGGGTAGGGTGAGGATTGGAGTTTGGCCTTTAGTTGAGGTCATTAAGGTTAAGGTAAGAGGCTTAAGGGCTGCACTGTGTCTGTGAGTGAGACGTAGACAAAGACACGCACACACACAATGTGTGTATGTGCGTGTGCATCATAACCCTTTCAGGACAAATTTCAGACTAAATACCTGTTATACAGCTGCTATTAAATACCACTTTGGACCATATGCTTAGATCATTAAAATAGAGCCCAGTGTCATGGCAGGTTCACTAAAGCAAGCAGCCATTTCAGAAAATGTGTTATATCTTTACCAGGGGAGTGAAGAAAGCTCTGTAGTGGAGACCTGAGTGGCTGCTGAGCCAGCAGATGCTGAGGGAGCACCTCTCTGGCACGCACACACACACACACCCACCCACAGCTGTCAGTTTGATGTCCCAGACACAGATTCACTCCCCTGTATTTAGAAGAAAGGCTGTCGCAGGTGCCTTGCGATGCAAATTTCTCGGCGTCCTTTAATGTGGAACGCGGATAATGTGCCTATCGTGTCGCGCTCGCCAGCAGCGCCGCGTTAGATGCTGCACTCTCAAAGACACGGTCAGGATCAGTGGCTCTGGCGCTCTTCACCTCGACTTAATATTTCATAAGTGGAGGAACTCGGTGTCAAGCAAGCGGTCCTCGCCCAGGTGCACTCATGACAGAGAATTATTCAGATGTAAATATGAAGGAATGACATTAAGCTCTGCTCTTTTCTCTTTTTCTTTTTTTTTTTAACAGCGATATTATTGCCAAGCCGCGGTCAGATGTTGCGTCATGAGTTTCCTCTGGAGTGTAATCATTTAGCATAAAGTTCACCAAGTGTCAAAAGAAGAATATTTTGCTTTTCCCTGACGGTTTTGGCACACACACACACACACAGACGATGGACAGAAGTTTTCGGACACCTGACCTTTACACCAATATGGATATAATGACGTATTCAAATACATGTACAGTATTTACATTTGTTTGGAAGACTTTTCTCAAGTGTTTCTATGTGAATTTGTAGAGCATTCATGAGGTCAGGCACTGGTTCCTCCACACAGTTCATCCCAAAGCTACTCGATGGGGGTTGAGGTCAGAGCTCTGTGTGGACGAGTCAAGTTCTTCCACACCAAACTTGTCAAACCATGTCTTTACAGTCCTCGCTCTGTGCACCGGGACACAGTCGTGTTGGAATCAAAAAGGGACTTCCTCAAACTGTTGCCACAGAGTTGGAAGTTTGTCCAAAATGCCTTGGCATGATGAAGCGTTAAGATTGTCCTTCATTGGAGATAAGTGGCCTAGAGGCCAAAGACTGATTGAAACACCTGAATTCAAGGTGTGGCCGAATACTTTTGTACATATAGTGATCCAAAAATTGTTATTGGTACAAGATGACGGCCTCTGTAGACCAAGACCCTCACTTTGTAATGCATAAAATTGTATTAAATCACTATTTCAAAGTAGATAAATGTCTGTTAAATTAGACTTAGACTTCCTTTTATTGTCATTGCACAGAAAACACGAAATGTTGTTGCTTGGCAACCGGAAAAAAACAACAACACAGCATTGAATTGTGAGGTAGTTAATGTAAACTATGATTCAAGAAAAAATAAGTGTATATATATATATATATATATATATATATAAATATATTTAAAAGTAGTGTAACTATAAAATATAGACTTAAAAACAGGAAAGAAAACTGTAAAATATTGCAAAGATATGGGGGGGAGGGTTGTTATTTGGAGTTTACCAGTCTGATGGATGATGGATGAATAAGCTCAGTTCAGCTCCTCACATCTATCAGTACACAACCATGTGTCCCTCAGTCACGTCTGATAGTATTGCTTGACAGAGGCCATTTTAAGATGAAGGACACCAATCATGTTCAAGACCAAACAGGCAAAATTATAACATGAACAACAGAAATCACCAAAAGCTACGCACTGCAGCTTTAAGGATACATAAAAGCTTATTTTAAGGCTACAAAAAACAAATGCCATAATTCCATTTCAGCAAAAACCGTTAAACTGAAAAAAAAAAGGACCTTCACCAAATCTAGTTTCCACCGAGCGACGTAGACGTCGTTGTCCACAGGCCACGACGATGACAGCAGCAGCTTGTGTTGTTGGATGGAGGCAATTTTGTTGCTGCGGTGTTTGCCAAGAGTGTAAATTAGCATGGGGTGATAAGGTTTGCGAGAACAACACTGATGTCCCCTGATGTCCTCTACGTCCTCCCAGCTCTCCAGGTGTATCTCCCTATCACACAAAATTAGTGCGACGTCCAAGTGGAAGCGCAGACAAAAAAAATCACACATAATATTGTGAGATTTTTTTTCAATCCAAACACTACACTGCACAATCCCATGAGACTGAACGGCACAAAAGGAGCGTGTTTGTTTTTTGTTGTGGCTATTTTTGGTCTGGATATGTTTGGAGTGCATGCAGACCTCACTCATTTCCCCTGAAAAGTCATTTCCACTTGCCAACTGCTGTTAGGATCGCAGGTGTACAAGTATCAGGCGGAGGCTGTCATGTGAGCTCTACGGCATATTGAATAGGACATTTTTTTATCATCAGCTTTCAACAATGTTTTCTTGTGGATTATGGAAATGCATGTGGATACAATAAAAAAAATATATATATAATAATAATAATAATAATAATAATGATATTTTGCAGGTGACAATTTTCCGGCTCACTCGGGACAACTCAGCTGCCCCATGATACTGTAGCATCACAATGTTATCTCTTACATCAAAGCTTGTGTCTTCACACGTAGGCAAAGAATATTATGTTTTATGACAAATGTGTGTGTTTAGGACCTTATTCTGGCATAAACACTGACCTTGTCAAGAGCAGTAGTCCTCATGGAGACCCAAACCTGGTCCCAAAGAGGCAGAACCTCATTTCTGAGGAACTGGTTATAAGTTTGGGGATAAGTGTGGGTAAGTTAAGGTTAAGGTTTAAGGTCGTCCAAATGAATGGGAGTCAATGCAGTGTCCTGGGAAGAATAGCTGCCCAAACGTGTGTGTGTGTGTTTGCATGTGTGTGTGTTCTTGTATGTGCAGCCTTGTGAGGACCAAAAACTTTCAACTTTCATGCAGAATGGGAGGAGGACTTTTTTTTCACAATGTCATATTTGACGGCAGGCATTTTTCACAAAGGTGACTTCAAACTGAAAAAGTGCAGAGTATAAAACATTTGGAGTGAGGACACTTTGAGGACAGTTCGTCCTTTTTAAAGGGCTTTTTGTGGGTTAAGACCTGATTTTCGGGTTAGGGATAGATTTGGGTTTAGGTCATGATTAGGGTGAGGGGCTATGACGTGTCCTCACTTAGATATAATTTCAATTTCAATTAAGTAATTCCTTATTTGTTTGATAAAATGTCAGAAAATACTGAAATTCTTTTTTCCTAAACCTCAAATGGCGACAGTATTACTTGTCGTGTTTAGTATAAAACAAAGATATACCCGTTTGTGTCATTAAAGAGCAAATAAACCAACAAAAACAGATGAAACCAGAGAACTTAAATCGAAAATAGTAGATAGAAGATTTTTTCCCCCAGAAAACTAACAACTTCTCACGGTGTAAAAAATTAGTTCTAGGGATTGAAAATGTAAATGATAAACTATAAGCGGCCTTTTCCGCTTCCTTGTCGAGAACGCGCCGACGATGCTTCCCCGCCTCTCGTTGTTAACGTCTTTTTTGCCTCGCAGTCCAATTTAAATCTGCAATTGCTCTTTGGTCGAACTCAATTATTCCACTCAGAAAGAGATATAGAAATCCTTTGTAGGAAAAAAAGAAATAATTTTCAATAAAAGTTTTACGATGAAAGATGAGTCCAATAAAAAGCAATAAGACGAGCACGTTCTCATTAGAAAGTGCTTCGTCATATTTCAACTGCAAAAGGCAAACTAGAACCAGGAGACTTTTATTAACCCATCAGCATTCTAATTACTCCAAACCAATAGTGGCACGTGGAGGGATGCGCTCTCAGCCTCACTGTGTCGTCTTTCGACGAGATGAGATGACGTTTCACCGTATAGCTACGCGTGATTTAGACAAATTGTGACGAGCCGTGATGAACTGGCTACAATGATATTGTCGGTATAATGAGGGAGCTGCGTCAACCCAACCTGGCTTCACTGTTTGCAAACAAGCGTCATTCGCGATCAATAATGCTCCGCTATGAAATGTGATCTTCCAAACCTTTCTTCGAAGCTCGATTGATTATTTTATTCTTTTTTTCCTGTGTGCTTCGTCTTCTCTCTGGAGTTCATGGGCAGAGCCTGAGTGCTGTTCACGCCTTAAAATACTTTTAGCGTATGAAGCAGCTGCCCAGAAATGACACACGATACCAAGACGGGTGGAAAAACAATGCCCGATTTCAAATGTTTCCGATAAAACAAACCTTATAAAACACATTAGGCAAGAGAGCGTATGCAATTAGTCACCACACTCACTCAAGCAAACCAATACATAGAGAATTACAGTAAAAAGAAAAGTTGTCTATTTATTTTACGTTGTTATTATAAATTATTTTATGGCTTAAAAATGAATAACGAGTTAATATATTGTATATAAACACACAAGAATGCCATATTCAGCCAAAGTCTCTCTCTCTTTTAACATACAATATATATATTATAATATTTTCTGTGCAACATAAAAAAATGTTTTAAGAGCGAGGAAAACATGGCTTTGGGTCATGTAAAAGAACACATTTGGGCCTACATGGATTTGTGTGTGTGTGTATGTGCGTACATGCATGTGTATTTATATCTTTGTGAGTTCTCTGGGTCCCAACAACTTTAAAGTGCTTTTTCAGACCTGGTTTTTAGGGTTAATGTTCGGCACGTAGTTGTGAAAGTAACGCACCAGGTCAATGATGTGTCCTCACAAAGGTACAAAAACAACATGTGTCTGTGTGTGTGTGTGTGTTTTCACATAAACCAGAGACAGAAAGACAAAGAGGGGGAGTTTAATGGGGTGTCCCAAGGCGAGGCTCCGTTGTTCCCCCTCATCAAGCACGCTGCTGGTGCTTTAGCCCCATAATGGCTACCATGTGCCCAGAGCCACAACATGTTGCACAGTTTCCTCTCGCTCATTGCTCATTCTTATAGTCCAGGTGTATACCGGAGGGGTGGGGCGGGAGGGGGGGAGAGGTTGAGAGGATGCACTACATTAAGAGGAAAGAGGCAAGATGCCGTGATATAGTAGAGAAGAGGTGCAGGGGCCATAAGGGGGGAGTGTGGGGTGGAGTGGCTCAGTAGGTTAAGACCCTACCTCGTGTACCAAAGACATCATGGTCGCAAGTTCGATTCCACCCCTGGCTAATTGTACTTGATTCCATTGTAAGTCGCTTTGCATAAAAGCGTCTGCTAAATGACATGTAATGTAATGTAATGTAATGTAATAAGGGAGGGAAGGACTGGGTCGTCGTTGTTCTGGCGCGATCACAGGAGGAAATCACGCGCCGTCACATGGGTGCGATCTGATCACAGAAAGTAACTGCTATCAGTTCAAAGTTCAAAGATATCTTTAACAAAGTACAAATACTTTGTTACTGTACTTAAGTACAACATTCACGTATTTGTACTTTTCTTTGTTATTTATATTTCTATCGACTACATTTCCTCTAACTCTCTTTGTTATCCGTTAATACCTAATAAAATCAGAGTTGGTATTATGGTCTGTATTTATATAGAGCTTTTCTAGTCTTGATGAGCTGCTTTACGGCTACAGTTTTCACCCTTTCACACGCTGCAACACGGGGTTCAGTGTCTTGCTCAAGGACACATATAGACTAGCAGAGCCAGGAATTGAACCCACAGCCTTCCAGTTGAAAGACAACTCGCCCTACCTCTGAGCCACCATGACTCAGTGCTATCTCCTCACTTTTTTTTAATACTTCTAAAACTTAAGTACATTTCATATCAGAAAATGACCTTTGATACTTAAGTACAGTGAATGTCATATACTTTAAGACTTTTACTTAAGTATAAGTTATTAAGTTATAGCCGACTAATAAGATCAAGGCAGAGATAGTGTTATTCTAGACGTTCATCATGGTAGAGGCGGCAAAAAAGAAAAGTTGCAGACGATGGATGGATGGATGTTTACAGTGGTGTCATAAAAATACAGTATGTACTCCGCAACTAGGGGGAGATCCGTAAAGAAAAAGGCAAAAAAATATAAAGTGATCCAGACAAAAGTGACGGTGAGAAAAGATTAATTCAACCTTTTCAAAGTGGCAAAGTGTGACGTCACCCGTAAGAATCTGAACTCCCGTTTGGAAGCTTCCAGAATCATCAATCACACTCGTGTCCACCCGTATTTTCTGGTACTTTATTGTTCTTTTTCTCCTCTGAATGGGAACATAATTTGAAAAAAACTGTCATTGTGTGCAATTTAAGATGACACTAAATTACAAATTGAGACCATTAACTGCTTAGAAAAATGTTAACTGAGGTTATAAATCAAGTGAGTAGAAGTAGAATAGTAGAAACCGCAACTGCAAGAATTTCGCAACCAGTGAAGTCTCCCCCTGGTGGCTATTCAGTATAATTGTTCTTCTGCATTGGACTATTCGGAAGAATTGGAAGACGATATGTGGCACACATCCTTCCCATGATACTCGAAGGATAGTTTGTTGACAGTATCGTTGCAACCATCTCCACAGGCTGATTATGGAGAACACAATGATGCTCTTCACTCACCAGTATAGGTCAATTCTGTTACCCGCCTCTGGGAGGGTAAACATGTACTTCTAACATGGATCAAATGTCATACACATTCAAAAATAGAAGAACAGATATGTTCATAAAAGAGTATAAAGACAATGTTGTCCCCGTTTGTGAAAGTCACTGCTTCAGTTAAAGTACAATTGAGTACCTAAAAGGCATATATGTACCTTTTACAATACTACGGTTATCAATACTTGACTGCTGTATATTTAGATCATTTACTTTCATTAAGAAATATTCATGTGCTAACGTACACATAACATGAAAATGTGCCTTTTAATATATAAAAATGTGCGAATGAAAATAGCACAATGTGCTCGTTCCTTTGATTTAATTCACTTTCTAGACTCTCTGGTGATTTATTAAAGGTACATTTCCGGCGTCAAAATGGGAATAGTCTTTGAGTGTGTGTGTGTGTGTGTACAGTTTCCACGCGTGTGCACACACACCCACTTACACTGAAGAACATGTCAGACAGCAGCCATTTAGAGAGAGAGAGAAGAGAGGAGTAATATTTGGTGGAGTGGAGAACAGTCCCGCAGCTGAATCCCTCGTTCATATATCACTGGCAGAAACTATTACAGACAATCATAACAATGTCATTCAGTGCACACAACCAGGACATAAATACAAAGCTGAAAAGGCTGCCAAGGCTGCTCCCTCACACACACACACACACACACACACATAGAGAGAGTGTGTGCGTGTTCACTCTGTTTCAGGTCACTTTTCTATTTTTTTTAATCCCCCATTTGATTCACTAAAGTATTTTAATTAGACCGTCTCAATGTAAAAGAGAAGGACAAACAACACAATGTGACAAAAATGCTAATGAGCGCTTTTATTTCCTTTATTAATGAGATAAGAGTTGTCAAAGATGAGAATGCATCAACCCTGAAATGCCATTTCTGCTCACTTGCATCTAAGATTGTTTCTTTTGTCTTGGTCTCTACTGCCCCCCAGTGTTCATACAGAGGTATTATATTGTTGTGATTACAATGACATGAGTGGGGAAGGTTCATCTAGACTTAAATAATATTGACATAATTAGCTTTTTAAATCATTTCCGCGATGTAATGATGAGTAATTAAGTCATCGGTCTTTTATTGCATGTACGCATTGCTACGATGTAACAATCAGTTGATTAACAGTCATTTTTTTGTCAGAGAGTGTTTCTGTTATTGTTGGTTGGGATATCATTGCTGGTTATATCATCTCATTCATATTCTCCCTTATTAATTCAATACACTGCTGGTGCCCGCTGATAATATCTATGATGGCTATCAAGCCTGAAGCATTACATATGTATGTGTATACATGTTTTAAACAAACCTGGTGTCATAGAGTTTTCTATTTCACAGCAGATATTTGTCAAAATGAAATAGTGGGACATTCTAAGTCTAAGTGTATATGGGATTGGAATAAAAAAGAAAATAACACAGTAAAATAAATTGGCAAGAACAGGCACAGAAGTAAAGAAGTTACAGAAGTAAAGTTGGCCTCAATCAGAATATTATTCTACTGAGGTGGGTTAAATAGAGAAAAACAATAATAATCAATTAATTGATGAATAAATGAGTAAATAAATAAATATATCAAATAAAATAAATGAAATAGCAGGGTCAGGAACAGAAATAGTGTTAGCTATTTCAGAAATTGGACGTGTTTGTGTTTATGTATATTTTAACTCGATTAATTGGGAAATCTACATTTATTAATCGTCTGAGGAAGAATCTGTTGCACTCAACATGTCACTGGCAGAAAAAAAAACATTTGAATGGAGTGGATGTGTGTGGATTCTGTCCTTCTTTTTACAGTTCTAAAGATTTTTCATTGACGCAGCACTATTCTGGATGTGCCTGTGTTATTTTTCAGTTTTTTAATTGTTGAATAACGTATTGACCCGCTTAAGTGGAAATTTACTCCAAGATCATGCCTTCTTCCATTCAGCTTTGACTATAGCTGTGCTTAAGGGCTCTTGTTTGAACAAGTAACAAATTGTCACCATTCCTCATTCCCTTGTTCCCTTTTTATTGTCTCCTCAGCTCCGATAAGAAGTCTATTATAAGGCTCTTTTTAACTATACAAGAGTGCTGTATGACCGTCATCAAACTCAAGGTCGTTTAAAGTGCAATAGCTTTACACACTCTCTTTCTGTCTCCTATACACACACACAGAGTCAGAGACAGATGTTTTAGTTGAAACCTCTCTTTAGAAACATCTTATCAATGCTGATAGTTCCGATTAATGATCAGCCAGAGCAGAAAGACACGCACGGACAGGACCATTAACAACAGTCCACTTTTAAATCAGGCACAATTCAAAAACACCATTTATTACCGGGGGTCCTTTCTTTCAAATCTAATCTCCATTACAAGAAGAAGAAGAAGAACTCCCTTTCACATCTAAATTCACTCCCTGGCTCTAAAAAAAGACTATTGTATCACTTGAAAAGAGGAATAAAAGCGACTAAACCTATGTCTCAGTCGTACATGGAACTACTGAACCCTTATTTGGCACAAAGAGAGGAAATCTGACCCTTTTCATCCTCCCCTGAATGAATGAATGAATGAATGACTGAATGAATGAATGAATGAATGAATTCTTTATTTCGAACAAGTGAAATAAAAACATAAATAAAAAACAAATACATATGAAGGACAAAATGAAACAAAATAGACACTAAAGAAACTAAATGTTTATTATCCGTGTTTTTGTATATACTTTCATTATATATACTGTATTCCGACTTTCTTTATATATATTCTGACTTTCTTCATATATATATTCCAACTTTCTTTATATATTCAGACTTTCTTTATATATATTCAGACTTTCTTTATATATATTCAGACTTTCTTTATATATATTCCAACTTTCTTTATATATATTCACACTTTCTTTATATATATTCAGACTTTCTTTATATATATTCTGACTTTCTTTATATATATTCCAACTTTCTTTATATATATTCACACTTTCTTTAAATATATTCAGACTTTCTTTATATATATCCATACTTTCTTTATATATATTCAGACTTTCTTCATATATATATATATATATATATATATATATATATTCTTTAATTAACTTTCTGAATGGCATGCCATAGTATACATACCAAATCAGTGTTGTTTGTTGTTGTTGTTTTTTTTACAGTTTTTACAGTGTAAAGCAGTTTTGAGTAGTGAAAAGCGCTATAAAAAAAAACAGACCAATATTTGTGTCATCCTCCATTTTACCAGAGCCATGAACTTCATTCAATACAACACGTTGTTGTTTTTTGTACATTTTTATTTCTTCTTCTTCTTATGTTGTTCATCTAAGTGCATTTGATGTTCAATTGCAAAAACACAGCCACATGTTTGTGCTGTCAACAGTCTGTTTTTATCGTTGTGGAATCTTTGTTCTCACTGTAGCTGGCTGTAGCTCTCAGTAAACTTGGAGGATGGAGGGATGGAGGGAGGGATTGAGCAGCAGCAGCATCAGTGGCACCATGTGGTATAATCATTTCCTCCTGCTCTATCGGATCCTACATACCTAGGGTTCACCAGTCTGCTTCAGCCAGACATGTAAATGTATAACACACATGCTTGTGCTATAGAAAATGCACACACTCAGCTACAGCAAACTCATATATACAGTAGTACTGCAAACACATGTCAGGAAGAAAGCATGCACACTTTTAGATGCTTTTACGTATGTGTAGTTTACAACCAAAGGAAGTCCCTGACCAGCTGTATTTTTACTTTTTTAGGCAGGCAGGTTATCAGTGCCATAACAGTATATCAGTGGAACTGTCACAGATCAACAGCTCCCTCTTCTGGCAATTTCATCATATGAAATAATCACTAAACCATTTTCAAGACATATAAGAAGAAGAGAGAGAGAAACAAACAGCTATACAGAACAATATAGTGAGATGATAATTATAGCTTCATGCTCAGTGTCATCACTTTTGGATTTTGTCCATTACTCCCTTAAATCCAGAGAAATCCAAACCACTTTCAGTCCCTAGGTAATCATCACACGTTAATTCCACCAATTGTTGGCCTTTTAATTTAAATGGAAAACTGTGGCTGTCACCACTGTTACTCAAATAAAATCTGTTCCGTTTTTGAGGTGAAATGACCACAGATTCACTGCACAGCACAAGTAAAACATGAGGAATCTACTTCTACAGTACATTATTGTATATGAGCACAATGCTGTGTGGCCTCAGGCCTGAGACTGTGAAGGGACATGATGAATTACCAGAGTCATAATCTTTGACGTCCTCCTAATAAAACGGCATCCATCACATTGATGACATTTGGCTGAAATTAAACAAAGGCCCTCTTCGAAGTAGTGCTGTGGTATTTCGTGGCCAAATATAGTTTTATGACATGATGCAGTATACACTGTTGAAGAGCGAGTGTGTGACAGGAAATAGTAGGGTGGAAACGACACTAGACAAAAAGGTTCCTTGTCTTATATAGGATATTGGAGTTGAAAAAGACTGTAAATTAGCGTGTCCCAAACTGTGGCCGGCAGCACATTGGTGGGCCTTGGAGGTTTAGCTTAGAGGAGGCAAAAAGAAATTATGATTTTTTTAATTATTATTATTATTCTAATTATTATTATTAATAATATAAATAATAATAATAATAATTACTGTTAAATATATACCTTGTAATCTACATTTTGGTGCTGTATACTAAAGAATGGTGGCTTCTCACAAAAATGTATCCTGAAGTCATGACTATTTATATTGAAGTTTCACTTGTGAGCAACAATAATGTTTTAATTTCAATGTTATCTAAGTTAGGTTGGTTAAGTTGGGTTAAGTTAAGTTAAGTTGGGTTACGTTAGGTTTTGTCCACCACCAAAATTGTCTTTATCCTAATATAAAAAAACAACACAATATAAATTACATACACAAAATAACTATTTTAAGATTTACAGGAAATTCAATTCACAATTTAACTACAATAATGTAAGTGCCACTTTTTGCAAAAGTGTCTTCCTGTTTACTTACATGTTATGTTACATGAACTGGATTTATAGATGCCGTGAAAAGCCGAAAATTTAAGAGCTATTCCATGATGCCATCTGGTGGTTGACCATGGAACAGCTCCGAGGCTGTCAAATCAACGCACTATTACTAAGCAAACTAAGGAGCAATATCCTTTAAACAAATACTGTCTACTGTCTACTACTGTATGTGTTTGAACAAGACAGACACTGACTAAGTAGGAACGTTGTACTTGTCATTTTAAAACAATCGTTCCACTGGCTTTTGTTTACACAGAACAACATGTAGCCTACACCGGTTCTGAGCACCAGCCTTTGACCCTGCTGTGCAAACACAATGTCAATGACTGATCTCTCAGCTGCTTTTCCTGAGTTTTTATGTGTGTCCAAAACCCATAAAACACAATGCAAAAATCCAAGTTAAAATAAAATGAAAAAAAAAAAAACCTCATGATCTTCTCAAACTTTTACCAGTTAAACTGTAAACGTTTCTATGAGGATATGACTAATCCTCGTAGAAGATAGGGGAACTGCAAAAACACCATGATGATGAGAATACACATAATCCTACAAGCAAATGTTTGTGGTTGGAGATAAATAATTGAACATGCAAATTGTGTAGTCACCTGCCTGAAGAGCATGTGCACTCACCAGCCACTTTAGTTGCTAAAGAAGGATCTAATTAAGTAGCAGGAGCGGCACCCAGTGTTGTTTTCTGTTTCAGAAGCCCAAGTGAATCAAGGTTGGATGAGTTGTGCATTCAGGAATGGTCTTCCTCATACCTTGTTTGTAATGAGGGGTTATTTGAGGTTATTGATGCCTGTTCCACCATTCTCCTCTGACCTCTGGAACTGCTGCTAATTGGATATTGTGTCTTTTTTTTTGAACATTCTCTAGATCCATGGTTCACTGAGCTGCTGCCATTTTATTCAATATTCTCATTAAGAAGCCATTGAAAATGTGTACCTAATAAAGTGGCTGATGAGTGTATATGCACCATGTACATTTTCAATAAATAAAAATACATGGTTGTTTTTGCTTCCTGTTTCCAAAAAATGATTCAGTAACTTGTTGCAACTGAGCTCTCTCTCTCTCTCTCTCTCTCACTCTCTCCCTGTGTGTGTGTGTGTGTGTGTGTGTGTGTGTGTGCGTGTGTGTGTGTGTGTGAATGCATGCATGTTCATTAGTGTGTGCGTGCCAAGCCCTTGATCTTCTTTTTTCAGCTCTACCTCAGAAATCTGCTCACACCCACCATCTGGCCCTCTCCTCCTCCCAGTACTTTGAATTAAAAACCTAGCAGCATGTCTAAAACATATACACCACAGTTCATCACACACACGCACAGTTGAGCCCTGGCACTTGATAAAAAAATGTAAAAATAGAACAGATTCAAATGTGGATAAGATGAAAAAAAAAAAAAAAACACACAATAAAGCTCAGTCATGGTGACGATGACAACATGATTAACCTGTTACATGAGTGCTGGAGGAGACGTCACTACACAAACACACAGGCACTCATGTGAGCAGGGTTATGAAACCCTGAATATGAAAGAAAGTCATAATTCAATCACACACACACCAACAGTGTCTTTGGACCGTCGCTGAAACAACTACGGGTGTGAGAGATTCGTCAGTTAGCCCAAGGCTGAGCTGGGCACAAATGAAGGAAAGACAGATGGACAAGTTTAACCACAGTAAGAGAGGCTGACCTTCTTCACAGAGAGGAAGAGGAGGGGGGGAGGGGTGACAAGAGGGAAGCGGGAGAAAGAGGAGAAAGAACGGCGTCAAAGACGGAGGCGATGCCGTGGAATAGCTGTCATCAATCTTCTGTATCTCTGCAGACACAGAAATCTGTGAGTCTGGGCAGGACTGCAGTGTGTATGTGCGAGACAGAGATAGAGGAGGAGGAGGAGGAGGAAATAGCAAGTGAGAACAGATGAGGCTTACTGTAAAGTGGTGAAGCAGGTGTGTGTGCAGCTTAGAAGGATATTCACACCAAAATCACCAAAATCACATAATGTGGAGGAGGAAATTACTGCGGCCCAAAGTGTGAGAAGCAGTAATTAAACTCAATCATGGCCTGAAAACACCTTCTGATTAAAGCAAGAAAATAAAGAAAGATTCCCTTCAAATTGTCATTATTGCTGCAATTGTTTCCCCCCTCGGTAACATGAAAACATTAACATCCATTCATCCATTCATGTTTCCAACCTTAGTGAGGTAGTGCTTCAATTTCCCTAAGTGTATCTTTAGAAATAACAATGTGTTCACAAAGGAAAACGGTGAAATCAAAATGTTATATATAAATATATAATCCGGATCGCTGTATGGATGCAAATAATTGTAACTACCATTTTAACACAGGTCATAATTTAGCATATACACTGTATTTTCTTATCAGTCCTGCTGAAACCATTTAAAGTGTCTGCTGAGAATTATTGGACATTCACGTTCAAAATGTGTTATATTGTCGGTTTATTTTATCAGTTTGTCATTAGTATTTCTTTTTTTTTGACTAGAACCAGCTCTGACACCAGAGGCATGTGCTGCACATCTGTTCATGAATAGAGTGAATGGTTGAGCACTTGAACGGTTTGTTCTGAGCTTGCTCCCAAATCCTTTTTTCTTGTTCTCTGTCCTTCAGGGTCTTTGGAATATCCCCACCAAGGGTGACTGGATAAGGGTTCTTAGCCAATCACATACAAATTGTCCTAATTGGAACATTGGCTGCCACTGACTTGCTGAATTTTAGCTCCATTCCAAGCGGATAGCGATGAAATGCCAGGGCTATGGTTGTAGCAGATGATGTAACATTTTGCAACATCTATGAGTGAAGTCAAATTTTGTAGTTAAAGATCCCTCAACCTCACCCTTACATTCCACGTGTGTCGCCTCCACAACTCAGAAGATGTTTAGTTTGTCCATTTTGTCCATTCCTGCCAAATGATAATAATTTCACCTAAATCTTACACAGTAGAACTCTGCATTACATTGTTTTTTAGTGTTGTCATGTAGGTTTTTTTTGCTGGTAACATAGTATCTGGCCACACCTATAGCATTATATGAAAAACATCACAATGCTTTTATCTCATCATTTGTAACATCATTTATCAGAACTTCAAACATTGAGCCAAACAATTAGCTAGAAAGTCATTAAAACTCTGTGTTGCTTCGCATCTCGTGTCACCGGGCGACATTCCCGCTCTGCACACAGGAAGATTTGTTTTATGTCAAGACAGATGGAAGCAATAGCAGAATTGTGCTAGTAAAGTGACGGAAAACACAAAGAAGAGTGAATTCTGCTGCTCAGAAATCACGCTCATTCAGGAGTTTGGGGGGGAAACCCCTCCTGCCCCCACCCACCTCTGCGCTCTGGCTGTATACACACAAGCGCTCCCTCGCTCCGGTCAGAAAGTATTGCCTGATAGAGTCCATTTTCAGACGAAGGACACAGCATACAAATAATGTTACATTGTTTTTGTTGACGGAGACCAAATCGAGGCAGAATGATAACATCAACAAAGACAAAAAAAGTCATCAAATGTTACGCACTGCAGCTTTAATTACCAGTGTTGAGGTGGGTGTTTTCAGTGTCATTCAGTTGTCTGACTAATAGCAGCATTACTTCATAACTTCTCTATTTCTTTAACATTGCAAGACAGGACTGACAGGAGTCAGTGGCATTTCTGTTGGTCAAGCAAATAAAAGTTCTGAAATGTAATAATTTAGTCTTGATGAAATGTCAGAATGTGCAGCCACGAGACACCGTTGCGCTCAAGCGTCATTAAGTAAATATAATGATTTATGATACACCAACAATATTAAATGGATTGGTCACTTTGAATAGCAAAATAGGCCCAGCTATGTGTTTGTCCTGTGGGGCAGAATGTCTTGTAAGGCAGGGCCACTCTGGAGAACTCCAGCTAGCAGCCATCCATGAAATGAGAAAATCTATAATGCATTTAATTCTGTTCTCTGTAGATCAAGGCTATGTCCCCCAGTGGCAGTGCAGGGACTACCACAACACTGCATCAACCTTCTTACAACCCTACTGCAATATCCAAAGGTACAGTAGCTGTTACTCACCATCTCTGACTTTCACACTTGTGTAAGCTCATCGCTTGCTCTAATTACACTGTTGTCTTCACAGGTTATAAATGCTATGGCTACTGCAATCTCATATATATATGTCGTTGCTCTGCACATCCTCTTCAGAATACAAAATATCTCTGAAACTTACCAAAAAAAAACACGCCTCTTTCCTAATCATCAACACACATGAATGAACTGGCTAGGAATCTGCATTAAGCTGTCTGTCTTTTCCCCTTCAGACTGATAAAAAGCAGCAGAAGCACAAACGATCATAAAGTCAGACATATTATAGCTAGATTTATTTTTATTAGCCGGAGAGAGAGGTGCTTCAAGGTAAAAACTACAGCTGGGAGGGAATGCACTCAAAGTCTCGCTCACATGCCGCCACTGCAGTCTGCCCAAAGACAAAAAAGACAAGGAGACAGGTTTCTGGCAAAAACTCAGGCCTTTCAATTTACCTGATTGTGTGAATTACTCAAACACTGAATGAAGAACAGCCGTAACGACTTACACTTGCCGTTCGAGAAAGCAACAGTCAGTAAATGCTAGAGGGACAGACACAGTATTACACATCCTCCATGATGAGTGTGCCAGGCCATTGTTGTTGACACTGCTTATGTGTATGTGTCACATTCTCTCGAGGCTGCTGCCTCACAATTTTCTGTTCTGTCATCCCGTGTGTCATGTTGGCTGGCAGGCAGGCCCGACATGCTGATGTTAGTGTGCCTTAAATAACCACGCTAATACAATGATGTGTGGTTGTGTATCACTACCATGGATCCTTGTCAGTTTTCCTTGTCAGTTCCAGGAACAATAGACGATAACAATGCAGAGAATGTGACAATGGAAATGCAAGAAAAGGTACCAAAGAGCAGGAGGATTGCTTCATTTAATCCCATCAGTTAGAGTAGATAAGGAAATGAGGAACATTTAGTCCTATATGGAAAGTCACCTGGGTCTCGGTCACACTTCTCCTCCACTCTCTGTGTGGAAAATGTAAATTAGAATGTACATAATTGGCACAGTATATCACATTTGGTGTCATATAAGTGAGACTCAAGGTACGCAGAACTACAGTCAGATATATTGTATGCTATGACAAGCTTAGCTTACTGTTTCACAGTTAAATACACATGAATTGGAATATAGGAAACCTATAAATAACATAAACATAGCACTGTTCCCAGTCAAAATTAGCAGCTGAAGGCGCAAGGAAACAACTTTACATTTACATATACACCATTTTATTTGGTAATTTTGTTGTTGTCAGTAGGTTTTTATAGATGCTAGTAGAGTTTGGAAATTCAAGATATGGGGCTGAAAATATAGCTAAGGGTTGAGTTATTTGAACATATATATACACATGTCAAAAATGTGCCACTATATATACGTTTTTTTTCAATCAATATGAGTGGGGTACCCTTTTTCCCTTGAACTTATTTGAAATCCACTGAATCTCTGCAAGATTTGATGCCTCCTGGCAGGGGCCGCGCTCCCCCGTGTGGAAACCTCTGCACTACGCAACGAGCGTGGGGTAAAGATAGAAAAACAGTACTAGAACAGATGTCACAGCGTTCCAGATAACGTCACGATTAATCCTTAAGAGATATTTTTTCAACTAAATCTGAATAATAGGCAACCTAAAAATGGAGTTAATAAGGGCATAATCTTAATTTAGCACTGGGTAAAATACAGAAGATGGTAATCCACATTCTAGATTACGCGGATCTATAACCATTCTGTCGTGCCTGGAAAACGTCGTGAACGCGCATGTCAGGTTCGCTCGCTGCAGAGATCCTGCTGCCTCGGCTTCCCACGATTAATCGTGAGGATGGTGTTGACAGCGGGAGGCGACGGACGGCTAGTTTTACATGATTAAATCGATGACAGGGCCAGGTGAGATCGCTTTCACACGGGACGAGCACAAATCCGTCGCTGCGGAGAGGGACGACACTGCCAGGCCGAGGACAGCGCTTGTGTTACTGATGGAATCCCCGGTCCTTACTAGACGGAGAAACCGAAAGGGTGGACTCGTTATAAATAATTAAAGAACATAAAAAATATACCCTTCTGCTGCTAAAATAGAAGAAAAATGCATCTGCACCAGGTGCTGACGGGAGCTGTGAACCCCGGAGATTGCTGCTACTCGGTGGGAAGCGTGAATGACATTCCTTTCACGGTGAGAAGCTTTATTTTGATATTATTTACTCAGGATGACACTACTGAAGCTAACGCCTGACTAGCTAACTGGCTAGCTACCTGACTAGCTAGCGTTACATTGGCTGTAAACGGGCTGGCTAACGAGCTCATAGGCACTGGCTAGCCGGGTAGTGTGCTAGCTAAAACTGCTGCACTGACAAATATCAGGTCCTTATTACAAACCCTTGTTTTTCTGACTTCCCAGTCAGTCTGGCTTTCGCGAGGTAAGTTATTTCCCTCACGGAGATGCTTAACTGTACCGTTATGATATTTATAGCCCTCTAAACAGTAACCGCTAGCCACACAAATGACCTTTAGCTGCTCCAAGTAACGTTATATTACTGCAAGGGAATCCCTTTGCGCAGCCATAACATTATCGTAGGATATTTGCAATGGGACACACGCTCCGGTGACACCTTTGCTGAGCAACACGACAGGTGACTGCAGCCCGGAGTTTTGGCGAAACACAATAGCGCAACAGGACACTTGAATTTCAGTGCGTATTTATGCGAGATTGCAGAAGTAGCTCAACCATTTGGCGTTAAATCCTCCTCACGGATCGTTAGGTCGCTGTCATCCCAGCATCAGCTGCGCCACCCGTGACGTAGAGAGCCATATATGGATACATGAGCAGGAGAGAGCTGAGGGATGGCTGTGAACGCTTATAAAACAAGAGAAATCTGTCACTACTGACCTCAAATATGCATACACTCCTTTCTTTATTCCTTGTGTGCTTTGGTTTCTTCACGTTGTATAGGGAGCTCATGGCAAATCCCCACTGACCTTATGGGTTGTGCATATTGCTGATCAAACAAAAACTGAACATAAGAGTAGTGTATGTATTTGCTTGTCTGGCACATGACATGACATTTATTTTTGAGCCTCAAGATTTGGGTTGCACAAAAGTAGAACAGGTAGTGATATGCAATTACGTTGTTGAATATTGCAATGACACTATAACTTGCGATTGAATTTGTTTTGCCTTTTGTGAGAAAAAAATCCAGGAGATACCTGAAATGGAAGTGTTGCAGTGGATCCAACTGAAATAAATTAAACATTTAAAACAATGAAAAAAACTTTATAAATCAAATTTATCAGTTATAGCCCTGTGTTTCCCACTCTTTCTCCTGAAGATCAAGAACTTTAAGATCAATCAATCATTCAATCGTCCCTTTTGGCAATTTGTCTTGGATAGGTAAATAGAGCTTCCAGAGTTATCTTAAGCCCTTGCAAGATTGATGTATATAAGACATTTAAAAGTAGATTGTTGACTCCCATTCAGTACACATTTCCTGTCTCCTCCTCTAACTAGAGTTTCTATTACAATCCTTCTAAAAGTCGACTTCCTATTAACCCATTTTACTTCTAAACTAAACCGCTAAACTGACAGGCTGGTTATTCAGAGGTATTCAGAGTTATTCAACACACCAGATTCTATCCCTGGATCCTAAGAAGGCCTTTGACTGGATAGAGTGGCTGTACCCATTTGATATACTCTCCAGATTTGGCCTTAGGAAAAATATAATTAAATGGATAAAACTGCTGTGCAGCAACATAAGCCCTGACCAACACCACTGTATCCAAACCTTTTAATTTGTTCAGAGGAATGTGCCAAGGGTGCCTGGTATTGCCTCTGTTATTTGTATTACAGTTCAGCCTCTTTCTATGAACATTAAATTGCACACTTCATTTACAGAGATAACAATTGGAAATAATTAACATCGTAGCACACTTTATGCAGATTACATCATACTTGTGCATATGACTTTTGGCTTAACTGGTTACAAGGTAAATAATTCTAAATCAACAAAATATTTTGTACCTAAAAATAGCTGACAGAGATCATCCACAACGGCTTAGTTCTCCAGCCTCTGTAACTGAGTCTCACAGAAAACGGATTCAGGTGTTACAATTTTAAATGGTTCTTGCAGACATACATAACTCCATCTTTGTTGCATCGCTTTGATGACATTCCATTGTCTTTGGAACTGCCTTAAACTTAACACATTCTTGGAAAATGTAAAAAAAAAAATATATATATATATATCTAATATCGTTGTCTTACTGTGGAAAAAACAGACTTTATCTCATGGTTATTGACTTTTTGTATTGTCCAATTTTGTGAATATCTTTTTTCTAAGTTTGAAGAAACCTAATAAGCATTAGTCAACTGACCAAGTTGTTATCAAGAGTGTGCAGACAATTGCGCCAAAGGTCTTCTTTACACCAAGGTACAGGTACAAAAACACTATCGCTAAGCACATGTGCCACTACCACCATGTGATCAGAATGTGAGTGAGGGCTATACAGTTGCCACACGCAACATTCCTATCAACAGTGTAGGCTTACTTTTGATTTGAGTTGAGTTTGATTTGCTTATGCATTATTTTAATTAAAAAAAGCAAAAAAAAAATGTATGCAGTGGCGTATGCTGTATGAAATGGCTGGATATGGCAAGGTGGTAAATGCATCAGGACAAATGTGACACAGGATTAAAAAAACGACTCTTATTGGTACTGTAGATACTTATAGGTTGTGATATGAGAATGTGACAGGGAAAAATGGTATCAAGCCGTCCTAACGCAAATAGTCAGGCTTTGTACCCAGGGTCAGATCTCCTCAACGACACAGGACAGTGCTGGTTGTGCAGCTACAGCCTGGCTCGTTGCTACAGGGCCCTGGTTTCTGTGCCTGGTGTTTTCTTTCTATGTCTGAGAGGGTATTTGAAGAACAGGAAACATCACGTCTAATTCAGTTACAGTCACACTGACTTCAAGGGCCATTAGGCCAGACCCTGCCCACACTCTACTAACCTACAGCAACCAGTGTACCAGTTCAAATGAGCAAGCAGTAGTCTTGAGCTTCATAGTTTAATGAATCATTCCCTCACCGTGTCGTTAGTTTCTGTGTTTCATGGCTTCTGCAAGTGGATATAAATTAGAGCTAAAACAATTAATTGATTAATCGATTACTAAATTAATCGACAAGTATTTTGGTAATCAATCGGTTTGAAGCTTTATTTATGATTAAAACAAGATTTCCAATTGTTTAAGCTTCTTAAATGTGAATATTTTGTTAATTTATTTGCTCTGGATAACATCATCATCCAGAGCAAATCATTAAAAGTCAATCATTTTGGTTTGTAGACAAACATCATCACTTCCAGGTTTGACAATCAACATTTTTTCTGATGGTTCTCTGGTTTTCTGATATTTTATGGACCAAACGATTAATTGAAAATGATCGTTTGTTGCAGCTCTCGACATAACTGTTGAGGTGGATGCCGATGTGTCTTGAAAGAATCCATTGTAAGAATTGTCAAAACTATGAACAATATAATGAAACTAAATTAAACGAAGATGAAGACATCTGTTCATTATTTAGGCAAGTAATAATGATAACTATTATAAAAACTATTTCTTTTCACAGTGGTTTGTGAATTGCAGATTTTTGAAGATAGTCAAGTGTATTATTTAAATGACAAAAAAAAATGACAGAATAACTGTTTAATACTGTGTCTACACTAGAGACTAGATAATAATGTCCTCTCGAAAAGGTTGTAAAATAAAAAATCTCATTAGAGAGATTGTTTTTCTGTTACACTTCCTTCTCACATGTGATTGATGTGGTGAATTTATCCACAAACAGCCTTTTGGGTTTGATATGCAAAGCTACAGATGTGTGATCAGCTAAAAATAGCCCAGAGAGAGAGAGCAAGAGTGCATGTGTGTATGAACCTTAACAAGACAACATTTTTAATTTTTAATGAAGATTTTAATGCATCTGGATCATAATGCATATATCATCAGACAATGTAATGTCAGTTGGCTGGAGGTGGATTTTCTAAAAATGACTTTAAAAAAATGACTCTTTGGGATTGTTCAAGTTTCTGTATTTTTGCAAGCACAGATGTTACAAAATATCAAGCGTCGTGGCCACTGACCTGGGGTCATTGAAATTCAACAAACACCTTCAGGTTTAATGCCATCAGATTGTGTGGACTTTCTTCAGGTAGATATTTGCATGTGCAGTGAGTGTATTTCCATTTACAAAATGGACATTGACTTAAAAAGTTAAATTCGAGGATAAAGTGGTAGAAAATGGATGGATGGATATTGTTTATGGCCTATCAAAGTAGGAATGAGCCATGATGTACTACCATAGGACATATGTATCATGTTCAAAATGATGAAGTTGGAATGGTTGCAACTGACGGTTAAACTGTAAAATGACCTCTGTGTATGTTCTGTAATACCCCAAAACATAGCATGCTTTATCAATAATGACATGGTCAATAGCTCCAGATCTACCCCATGTGCATCCGTCATTTATTCATAGACGATCAAATAAACAGAACTTTTCTTTTGTCAGTTTCCATTTTGGACATCATGAATTTACTGCAAATTCAGCCTGTGTGGCTGCCAACATTGATTAGGTTTGGATATGTTTTAACCAAGAACCATAATGTAGGCTGGACCTGGTGGAGTTTGGCTGTAAATGTCTGCTGTTTCACTGCAGTCATGCTGCAGAGAATAACAAGGCCCATTTATAGTGAGTGTAGACTGTGGGATCAAAGTACAGGCCTGAGCTATAGGTTTTGTCAGGGTCACTGCAGGTCACAACCACACAGTTTTAATATATCTGCAGCTGAAAAGTCAGTTAGCTACTTGTCCCAACATGACAGCACACATGGAAGCAGATGTGTGACTGTGTGATCGTGTGGGGGATAGAGTGAAGGCAGAAGTGATATCTCTCTCTTCCCCTTATCGACTTTCATTACCACAACACATGACTATATTCACTTGTTATGTATTTACCCTGAAGAGCAGCTAGTAGTATTCATGCACTGATGTTGTTTGGGATATGTAAACTGAATACATTTTGCAGGAGTTAAATAAGAGGTTAAGCGGCGTCAGAATGCCTCATAAGAACAGTGAATATCAGTAACTGTATGGGCAAATTGTGTACAATTATGGAAAACATGGGTGTGGTGTCAGTTTGGAATTCCACCATCATCATATCTGTTTTCTCACATCCTGTATTTCTGGGGAAGTCAGCCTAATATCCAGTAGATAATGTTCAAATAGATACAGTTAAACACCTTAAATAATACTGGAGTTACATTTCATTGTTTTTCTGCTTTTCTTAGACGCAGCCGCTTTGTCACTGTTGATGTGTTTAAAGAGGGGTTTATCCCATGCTGTCAACGTTGCTCTTGTGTGCAGATCGCACACTGTACATGACTGACAGGGAGGACACTTTGCTTCGGGTTGTGTGTCACGCATTTGTTGTTTACGTATCCTAGGACACTTACTGAAAGAATCGGTTGATTCCTCTTTCCTTTGCTGAATCAGCCAAATATCCTGACAGCCAACTAAACATTAACTGAATTGGAAAGGTTGTCCTTCAGTTTTAATGTATAGTGAAAGAAAGAAGTACAGGACACATATTATTTTAAAGCATAATCATTCAGCTCAGAGCAGATGCACTCAAGCTTATTAGCCTGGATCAAGATCCTCTCTGGTCCAAATTACTGAGAGTAGAATGGACTCGCACCTTCTCTAATGTGTGTGTGTGTGTGTGCGTGCTGTGTGTGAACGATCATAAATGAGAAAGAGGTGCAGATCATTCCTAGACGGCGCGTGACGGTGACTGCTTTTATTTCCAGCTGCAATGTGCAAGAGGAAATGGTGTCGTGATAATGACAGAACACATCTCCCTGACTGCTCTCCCCCTACCTTACTCCCAAATATTACATTGTAATGTGTAAAGTATACTCCTATGACAGTCTTCACTATAATTTAATCCCCATCTGTCACTTTGCATTATAAACCTGGCAGTAACTTCCTGTTGTGTGAGCCAGTGCTTCTAAGCCTCTCCTCCTATTCTCGTGAATAATGAAAGACGAGCCTGTCATCCTGACTGTAGCGCTTCTTCGAGCGAGCTTGTCCGTCTCCCAGTTGCCGCTGTCATATCTGCCATTTTGCACATGGCTTTTTTGTTGTTGTCAGAAGCTTCTCTACCAATGTATCAGTTTACTTTCCTGGCAGTTATTCAAATCTTAACACATCTGGCCATTATGTGAGGGCAACAAAGTAATGTCTGCTTATATAGGTTATTTTTTCATGCAGTGGATCTCTATGACATAATCTATTGTTAGTCGTACTGCCCTGTTTCTGTTTGTGTGGTTTCTGTGCTAATATTATTACCACAAAGTCTGCCAACACTTTAATGGATGAATGTAACTGCTACTCTTGTGCTCAGCCTGTTGTAATATCTCATTCTGCTAATGCAATATTCATATTAGGGCCATTGAGTGCAACAATGCTCTGCTTTCAGTTATTCATGTGACATAATATTATACCTGATGTTAAAATATGTACACTTTAACATGTGAATATGTAAGAAAACTACTGGACAGATCTGTAAAAAAAAGTAAACTTATACGAAATATGATGTTTGTCAGGAAATGCATTTTGCAGTGACGTACCATGCTTAGTTTCAGTTCCTCTGTGATTAGATTACAGGGTAACATAATGATCTGATTGGGTTCCTCTTCATGTGTCTTTCTTCTGTTTTCAGGCCTATGGCTCTGGCTGTGATGTTGTGATCTTGGCCAGTGATTTTGAGTGTGTGCAGATTATCCCTGGAGCTCAGAATGGAAACATACAGGTGGGCTGTGTGGAGTGCTCCCACCAGCTTGGCAGGGTAAGTGTTGAGTGCACACTCAGACACACTCCTACTCGCCATCTTCATTTCCTCATGTAGCCAGGAGATGTGATAAATTAGGTTTGCGCAAAAGAGGGATACTTAGCTGTGTTTGCTCCTGTGCTGGTTGTACGGCTGTACTCTGTTCTCCTTGTTGTCCTGCTCTCCTGCATCACTCCCCTTCTGCTGCTGGCCTTTGTGAATGACTGTGCAGAAGTACTGATAGGATTGAGTAACACTTCGATGATGAACACAGCTCTCTGCATTTTTAGATTGCTGCATCCTATGGAAACACAGTCTGCATCTTTGAACCCCTTTCCATCAACCCTAACAAACGGCACAAGGTGAGTTCTTTTCAGATGTGCCGTATGCAGTGCTGTAAATCTAAATCACTACCCGGTGACTTTAATCACACTTGTGTGCCAATAACATTGCATGTTTTTTGTCGCTTTTCTGTCACTAACAGCAGCTTAACTATCAGTGGCAAAAGACAGGACAGTTCTTCCTCGATGCCATCACGTACAACCTGGCCTGGGACCCGCAAGGTACACCTCTGCTTTCTGTGTTAAACTGTCTCACTAAATCAGTCCAAAAAGTAAGCACAGCTCCAACTCACAGCCTCCCTCTGGTTTGTCTGGAATGACTTTGATTATGTAAGAGTCAGCCAGTGCATGTGGCTGTCTTTACTGTAGTAATAAGCAGTGGAGGTGAGGTGTGTAAGGGACTGCTTCTTTATCCTCAGGGAACCGTATCCTAGCAGCAACTGAGCGGCTCCAGCTGTGGGCTCCCCCGCTGGCAGATGCCCTGATCGAGGAGGAGGATGGGCTGATGATCGAGGACAAGCCCCACCCTTTCCTCAACGACTGGAACTGTGTCTGGCAGTGCAAGTATGTTTGTTGTCCATATTCTGTATGACTGACGTGAAAAAAAGAATCCTTGTGGCATAAAGACACAATGATTCAATTCAATCAGCATGTTGTTTAGGTTGTTGTTGTTAGTCTGACTGAAATAGTTTGAACTACCACACCTAGATAATGCGGTTGAGAGTCAAAATACAATTGTATGTATATGTTCAACTGGACCCAAAGTGGCCTAGGTGCTCTGTGCGCATTCCACAGCTCCCAATCCTGAGCTGTAACTCAAAATTAATAGAAGCAAGAGGCAAGACGAAGAAGACTGACACGACCCCAAATTTATACTCCGTTAGCTTAACTTATAATTTATTTTAAAATAAATGCATTCTACCTACAAGTTGTTACTCAGCTTAACTATCAAGGTTGACCAAAGTGTTGTTCAGAATGTCGTCAAATGCCAAAATAAAAACAGTAAAAATAGAAAGCCTAAAAATATAAAACATTTAAAAACGATATAGAGCGTAGTACAAACACATAAGAAGCACAAACAAACAAACAATGGGAGTCCAACTCAGCCTGTGTTAAACACAATGGAGTGAAAGTAGGTTTAAAATAGTCAACAGTCTTGGTGCCTCTAATGTGCCAGGGCAGGGCATTCCAGAGCCGGGGAGCTGCCACTGCAAAGGCTCTGTCACCCCTGGTCTTCAGCTAGCTCAAGCTGTGTTGTAAATGGTCAACTGGTAAATGCCTTATACAAACAAACCCAGTAAAAAGCTTTTGTGAGCAAGTTTGAGCAATTGCATTTTTCACTTACATGAAGTAAGTGAAAAATGCAATTGCTCAATCATGTTAAGTTTTGTGATTTTAAGTCTAGTTTTAATGTCGCGGTAGTCACGGTCCGTGTGCAGCTTTTTGCACATTTGCACATTTAAAAAGCAGAACAGGAAAACATGGTTTTGTCTTTGTTTTTTCCTTTGCCATGACGCAGTGAAGAGTTTGTCCTTTCCCTGTGCAGACACTTATTAACTTAAGTTTTTCCACTGTGAAATTATATAAATGTTTTTTGTCTAATAAACACCTATGGACAGTTACTGATTATCCAAACACGTGCACACAAAGTCTCGCATGAAAGGCGGCATGCATTGTTGGTCAGCCGTTCTATTGACTCTTTGACTCTGCTTTGTTAACGCAGAGAAGACATATGATACCCTGTTTGTAATTGTTATCTGATGACACATGTGTCCAGGAAAGCCACAGGGAACAGGGAAGTGCAGTCTCAGAAAGTACCAGCAGTAGATCATGAACACACAGCAGATGTGTTTTGTTCATTGTTTTGTTCCACAAGTCCATTTTAGAGAAGTAAATATAGCTGACATCATTGTCTGTGCCTGTGTTTCTCTTAGAACTGCTGCGTCTATTCACATTGCAAAGTGGTCTCCTGATGGGGAGTATTTTGCAACAGTTGGGAAGGTATAAAATTCATGTCACAAATAATTCAACTTGGGGTTATTTTTTTGTGATGAAATCTTTGCAATGTATGTTTACATGTGTGTATTTGAATACACAGGATGACTGTTTGCTTAAGGTGTGGTATCCTACCACGGGCTGGCGATCTGCCGTGGTGGTACAGGACCCGTCCGACAAAAAGCCTCCGTCTGTTCACTTCTCCTTTGTTTACCTGGCTCATCCTCGTTCTGTCACTGGTATGTCATGGAGGAAGACCAGCAAGTACATGCCCAAGTAAGAAAACATGTTCACACTGTCACTGTGGCCAGGAAACATGAATATCTTAACTGCTTCTACTCAAGCATGACATGATATATACATATTTTTGACTCAGAAAAGCCTTTTTCTCCTAACATCACATTTAACATAGTCATCAAGAGCATGTCCACAGATATTAACCCCTAGTGAGAATCTGAATTTTATGTTTGAATAATTTGTAGTCGACTTGTGTCTTTAATGAACTTTGTTCTATCGTAATTTTGTTGGTAAAAGTTGACGTTACAGTACGACAACATCTTGGTAATGGGTAATATTATAGTCATACCATTTATTTTCAAAACAATAGCTTGGTAATGAGATTTTCTCAAGGCTGCCATTAGTAACATTTCAGTGTTTGTAAATCAAAATTGATTAAGTTGAAATGAATCCTCCCTTAAGTACCACACACATTTTCAATTGTTACCAAGCTATTATTTCATGAGATAAGATATACCATGCCATAATATTACTTCCATATTACATTATTATGACTGTTTTTCCTCAGAAAGTATCTCTAAAGACTATGTGCCATGTGTGTTTTACATGGATATGTGAAGTGTTGAGTAAGTTATTTCTGATTATTACATGTTGCTGTTGTTTTTTTCCTAGGGGTTCTGTGTGCAATGTGATGCTGACGTCCTGCGAGGATGGCGTGTGTAGGTTGTGGTCGGAGACCCTGCTACCAGAGGACAGCCTGCTCGGTGCACAGATCTCGGAGAACACACACTCGTTTAGCTCCAGCCTGCCAGGCTTGGCTGGTAATAAGGACAAGATCCAGCATGCGTTGGAGGTTCGTTTACTGACAGATGTACTTTCTGTGATGTGAAATAACCATTCATTCTCTGTGTTTTATTCGTTGTGCTTTGCTTTGTTTAGTCAATTCACCACCTGAAGCATTTGCGCCGGGGCCGGCGACGGTCCTCTGCTCTGGTGGCACACAATGAGCTGCTGCTGCCCTCTCAGCTGGGCACGCAGGACACACACACTCACCGCCACATCGCCCACCATGCCAATGCGCTGTGTCACTTCCATATCTCTGCCAGTATTAACCCCAACACAGGTAAGCTGTCTTGATTGAGAAGGTGTGTGTGAAGGTTCTCAGTCATTCAGGGAGACATCTTTAGTAGTTCGTTGTGGCGACTGGAGTTGCTTTGAGTTCAGTGAGAAGATGTTTCGCCTCTCGCGAACGACTGAAGAGAACTTACTCAGAAGTATGACTTTAATTCTTCATCACTGATGGTTTTTCATAAATGAATACGACTTGAGGCTTTTGCACATACAAAGTGACAACAAATGGCACAAAACTGTGAATAATTTGGAGGTTCATTTTCTCTTTACTTAATAAAAATAAAAATAAATACCTGCCAGCACTGTAGAGAGGAGAACTTGCTTGGTTCTGGAGCATTTCACTGCTCCAGGATCCACATTAGATGGCTTGGCTGTTTATTTGAAGATTTGAATGTCATATTAATATTCTGAGGTTAGTTATGTACTTGTTGCAGCCTTGACAACTGACTTTCAGTGCTACTGTGGAAACTCACATTGATGAAGTACAGGTTTGAAAATATTAACGTGCAAAAAAGCTGTATGAAGAAAGAAAAGGTCTTGCTCTGTTGCAATGACATCATGCAAAAAAACAAATGTATTAACAACACCTTGATTAATAAAAGAGAACCTGTATATTCATCTTATTAAAATGAACTTGAGCATTGGTCTATTGCAGTGTAATTTTTGTAAGAAAAGGGGTGATTTAGCTGAAATAGATACTGCTACTGACATCAGTTGGCCACAAATTAAGGTCAAATAATTTTTTATTCACCATTGTTCTCGCGTCTTTCTACCTCTTTCAGATATCCCCACAGTACTGGCTGACTCTGCAGTGTTCAATCCAGATGATGGCACTGGTGGTGGAGGCTTCGTGGTCCACTGGCTCAACAATAAGGACCTGAGCTTCACAACTTCTATGGACCTCTTTATGCTGCAACTCCGAAAGTTCTCCGAACAACAGCTGGACCAGACTGCGGAGGACCCCCTGGACTCTGAGGGATCCCCTATGAAGTTTGACTTTGGTATGATCCCCAGGCTAACACACATTTCATATCACTGTAGTTTAAGCATAATCATATGAAAACATTGCTTCCTGGCTCCATAGACCTGGATGACATATCGGAGAAAGCTTCCTCAGAACACGGTGAAGAGGGCGAGCCGGGGGAGCAGGGAAGCACCAAGGCATCCTCTCCGGGATCTAGCTCCAGCATGCCCTTGCCATCCATGTTGTTGGAGAGGAAGCTGGAGAATCTGACCTTAGAGTGGAACAAGAGCCCTGACATGTTGTTCACCATCCACCCAACAGACGGCTCTTTCCTGGTTTGGCATGTGAAGTACTTAGATGAATTCAACCAGGGAATCTTCAGACAGGTCCAGGTCAGCAGAAACTCAAAAACGGTCCTTTTAAATGCACTGATGAACACTCGCATACAATATCTAATATGTAATATCTGTCTGAACAACTTTTTATTTCCTTCTAACTCTCCCACCAGGTGTCCTTCTCCTCGCGGATCCCAGTGGCATTTCCCACAGGCGATGCCAACTCACTGAGTAAAAACATTCTCATGTACGCCTGCACTTTGACTGAGGGTGAGAGTGCTGCGTCTGGGGAGCAAGGGAGGATGGTCCAACATGTGGCCCATTCTGCCTCAGCATCCGCTAGCCTGGGTTCACCCGCACTGGCTGCTGCTCTCAACCCACGGCCTGGTATCAGTCCTGCTGTTATGATGGTTTCCAAGCACGTTGATGGATCTCTCAACCAGGTAAAAGATGGTATAAAACCAAGTTTAGAGCTTGTAATTTGTGTGTTCCCTTCACTCTGTTTTAAAAAATCCCTTCATCATCATAATTTCACATCATAGCCAAATCAAGCAGATGTGTATTTGTAATTTTTGTGTATATTACTAAACTTTCCTTGATGCCATCTGTGTGCAGTGGGCGGTGACGTTTGCGGAGCGATCTGCCTTCTCGAACGTATTGACCGTATCGCACAAGTTCCGGTACTGTGGCCACCGCTTCCATCTAAATGACCAAGCCTGCCACACGGTGCTGCCACTGCTGCTGACGTCCTCTCATCACAATGCGCTGCTCACACCTCCTTCAGCTCCTGGCAGTCTGGAGGGAGAGCAGCCTCCTACCTTTCCTCTACCAAGGGGACTTCGCAGGTATAAGAGATAGGAAAGAGAGTGGAAAAAAAACATGAGCATGATAGGCATATTTTCATGGTCTTGGCGTTGCACCCTCTTTGTCTTTAAATGCCCGGAGAAACAATAGAAATAAAATAAAAATGAATTCTTAGGTTTGAGAAACAAACTTGTCAATCAGGAAGTTAACTACTTCCTTCTGTCTTTGGTACATCAGCTGTGTCAGAGCCAAATACCTAGTCGTAGAAGAGTCTGTCAATTATGTGCACCCTTCAACACACATGGTTCACAAATGGCCACAAAGTGCTTATAAGTTGGTGTTTGTATGTGTTAATACAGCTCGAGAATGAGGAGGAAAAGAAGAATATGCCATGAGTGTATGGTTAAAAAGCCACAGATGAATTCTGATCGTGTATTTTACTTGTGCAGTAGCAGGAAGCAGCTTCGTAACGCAGCTACGAGGACCTTCCACGACCCCAACGCCATCTACAGTGAGCTGATCTTGTGGAGGGTGGATCATATCGGACCTCTGTCCTGCACTGGAGGGGTCTCCGAATTGGCCCGCATCAACTCTCTCCACACCTCTGCTTTCAGCAACGCTGCATGGCTGCCGACACTGATACCCAGCTCTGTACTCGGTAAACACACCAGAAAGCAAAGATCCTGCTTCTCTGTTGCCTGAGCACAGAACCACATATTTTGTATTATTATAAAATGTTTTTGGCACATGACTATGAATCATTCTGTGTTTATGGTCCAAAAAGTAATCGGTATATTCAATGCCCCTCAGGAACATACTGTAACAGTGCCAGTGCCTGCTTCGTTGCATCAGACGGCAAAAACCTGCGTCTCTATCAAGCAGTGGTGGATGCAAGAAAACTGCTGGATGAGCTGTCAGATCCTGAAACTTCTGTGAGTGGACCCACAAAATACAATGTTACTGCTCACTGGGGTGTGATAATCTCTCCACTCTAATGTCTCTGTTCAGTGGATATTATGTACCAATATCTTTATGTCTAAGTGTGAATCTCAGTCATAAATGCTGCGAAAGCAGACTTATGGCCACAAATCTAATATAGCCACATGTCACACTAAAATGTTTTTTAGTATTGGCTTGCTTTTCATCGTCTGCAAGCCTTTTAAATTGTGTTGTTTTAATGCTGCCTTTTATTTATTCATTCATGCTATCAAAACACAAAATACTGTGTACACCAGCTACACATCCAATACATCACAGTCTTCAAAAAGTTTGTGTAGTACACTTTAACGCAAATTTTCACACGTGTCTCTGTTTAGAAACTGGTGGGCGAAGTGTTCAACATTGTTAGCCAGCAGTCCACCGCCAGACCTGGATGTATCATAGAGTTGGATGTCATCACAAACCAGGTAAGGAGCTCCCAAAGAATTTCTTGGAATCCAGAAAGCTTTTCATCAGAAGGAATGATGAGCCCATTTGATAGTTGCTATCAGTCTGATACTGGTCAAAATGCAAAACCTGATACAATCCAAGCATCCTATATATCGCTTGTAAATCTAAATGAAAATCAGCAACAGCATTTTAGCTGAGTCATGTTGTGGACTGTTTATTTCTTCTGTAAGGGAACACAGTTGGAGTCTATGTTATTGCTTGAAATGGCTCGGTTGTAAATGCATCAGCACAAATCCTTATCAGCTTCATAGTTTAAAAAATGTTAAATGACTGTATCAGACTGAAATTGGTATTGGAAGGTAGCTTGAGGTTGAGATATTGGTATTGTATAAGACATGAAAAGCTATATTGAGCCATCCTCACTCAGCAGATATAGTAACATGTTTTGTATCATGTGTTCATGTGCATCCAGTGTGGCGCCAATACCCAGCTGCTGCATGTCTTCCAAGAGGACTTCATACTAGGTTACAAGCCTCAGAAGGAACCAGATGCATACACACCAGCTTTTCCTTGTGGTGAAGGTACAGCATTCTGTGTACTTTTGTTTCCATGTACATTATTAATCCTGATTGTTATTGAAACAAATATATAAGAATTTAATTTTACTTACATACAGATTATCAACCCGCGCCCTTCTCTGAGAAGTTCTTCTTGGTGGTGATAGAAAAGGATCTCAACAGAAACTCTGTCCTGCAGATGTGGCATCTACATCTCCAGTCTGTGCAGGCCTGTGTTGGTAAGTGTAGGGAAATTATCCTACTACTTTTTTTTTATCTAGATGCTTTTAGCTTTAGGCTAGCTACAATAATCCTATGTCTCTGTCCAGATGAACCAAGCCCGGATTACAGCTTCCAGAGTCAGCTAATGGTTCCCAATCAAGTCACGAATCCTGACTCATCTCCTGAAACCTCTCCTGTCAGACCTCTGCCACGATCGGCCTCTTCAGCCAACTTGCAATCAGCCAGCAAACTCATCCTCAGCTCCAAGCTGGTGTACAGCAAGCGACTGGACCTGCCCCATGGGGTGGAGGTTACCAGAGCTACCCCGTCTGCAGGTTCGGATAAGCACACAGTTAAATTAAAAGCTAAATAAAGTTTTTTCCCCCCAACATTTGACAATATCAGGTGATTCAGCAATGTAATCTGAAAGCTACTGCTTTTAAGCCAGAAAGATACAGAAATAATTCTGTATTTGTCACATGATGAGTGCAAGAAGCCAAGAAATTAGTTTATTGCAAGAAATTGCAGGACAAGAACCACTAAACCTTATTGACTTTATCCTTCTCCTGCCTTCTTGTTTCCGATAGGTCATCTTAGTTCCTCATCTATCTACCCCGTGTGCCTGGCTCCGTACCTGATTGTCACCACCTGCTCTGATTCTCGCGTGCGTTTCTGGCGCTGTGCTGTGGAGGGCGATGACGGCTATAGTGAGGATGAACACGACAACCGGGCGTACCGATGGGAGCCTTGGGCTCTGATGAATGAGGAAGAGGACAACAACAGTGCTGTGTGTGTGTCCGGGCGGCCCGTAGCTGTGTCCTGCTCCTACACTGGCAGACTGGCGGTGGCCTTTAAGCAGCAACAACAAGGACAGGTATGGCATTAGAGCCTGCAGTGCCTGGTTGACTGCTTACAAGTGTCTGCGGTGTCTTTAAGTTTGATGTATTCTAAGAAACTGCACCTTTCAACACACTCTTGCTGTGTCTTCAGCTGCAGGGTTCTGTAAAGGACTTCTCAATGCATGTGTCCATTTACGAGTGCGAGTCTACCGGTGGCTCCGAGTGGGTTTTAGAGCAAACGCTCCACCTGGACGACTATGCCAGACCTACATCCACTCTAGATCCGAGAGTCAGCGTGGACTCCAACCTTTTCGTCTACAGCAGGTCAGGAGGGCTCTGCCGAACTGTCTTTATCATATTCTCTCTGCCACTGTATGTTAACCACTTCTGGTGTCTCATAAGTTAATAATATTTCTTTTCATTGCCAGGACTGACCTGTACATGACTAGAGACCATAGCTCCCCCAACATAAAGCACTATGTGCATCTGGACTGGCTGTCAAAGGAGGACGGATCTCACATCCTCACTGTGGGGGTTGGATCCAACATTCTCATGTATGGCCGTATCTCTGGCGTGGTCAATGAGCAGACTAGCAGCAAAGAGGGGGTGGCTGTCATCACCCTTCCTCTAGGGGGCAGTATCAAACAGGGTATCCGCTCCCGATGGATCCTGCTCCGATCTGTGGACCTCTTGTCTTCAGTGGATGGTACACCGTCTCTGCCAGTCTCTCTGTCCTGGGTAAGGGACGGCATCCTGGTGGTGGGTATGGACTGTGAAATGCACGTTTATGCCCAGTGGCATCAGGACAAGAAGCCCGGGGAGGGAGATGAGGGCAACCTGTCATCTGCAGATATTGCTGGAGGTCAAAGCACAGGTTTCCCCTCAGTCTTTGAAGGGAGAGCCAGGTCAAAGAGTGTGTTTGAAGGGAGTGCTGCAGTGGATGAGGCCCTTCGTGCCCCAGCAGGACTTCAGGAAGGGGGACTGTTTGAAGCAGCACACTCCCTCTCGCCCACCCTACCGCAGTATCATCCCACCCAGCTTTTAGAACTCATGGACCTAGGCAAGGTTCGCCGTGCAAAGGTGAGTCACTCGAAAGTCACTAAACGCACAACAATGGACTTGTATTTGTATACACTGTATAATGCGTGGCTTTTCTCTTCATAGGCCATCCTTGCTCACCTGGTGAAGTGTATTGCTGGGGAAGTTGCCGTAGTAAGGGATGTGGAGGCAGGTGAGGGTGGATCCAGGAGACATCTGTCCCGCACCATCAGCGTGACCGGCAGCACGGCAAAAGACACCATTGTGGCTGGCCGCGATGGAGGCAGGGACTACACTGAGATTAATTCCATCCCTCCCTTGCCGCTCTACGCGCTCATGTTGGCAGATGTCGACACTTCATACAAGGGAGCAGAAGAAGCTGTGAAGGGATCCACGGTTGCTGATGGTGAGAGGGCACAGAAATCCGCAGAGGACCAGTATGCTGATCTTTTCCAGGTAGGTTTTAAAGAATCTGATCAGAATTGGTATCAACATCCCTCTTGAATGATCTGATCACATGCACAACAATGTATAGGTCTTAATGCACTAGGTCCTGTTGTAGTATTACAGTATTTTTACACTTCTCAGGGCCATATGTTGAGTTATTTGCAGCCACTGCTTCAATATTAACACTTCTTAAACACAAATGTCTTTTTTCTAATGGCTAAAATAATATTTAATTTCACATTAGTGTTTATTCGCACTGTTCCTTCCCCCTCTTTTCCTCTCCATCTCTTCCTCTCACTTGCACAGACACATTGACATCTGCTACATCTGTACAGCCAAACACATGAAACACATGAATCATTTTTGTTCTTGTAAACAGAAACAACTTCAGTGTGTACTTGGACTTAGCTCTTTCCATTTGTCATCAGATCTCTCTGGATTTCCTCGATCAGGCCCAAAGAGTTTGATCGTACAGATGTAGTCCACTGATGCTTTTAACTGTTTTCCTCTTCTCTTAACAGTTACCAGCAGTTACCACAGACGACTTTGTCAACTTTGCCACGGACAAACCAGAGAAGAGGTCTCGAGTTATTAACCTCTCTCAATATGGACCTACTTACTTTGGACCAGAACATGCCCAGGTTTTGATTTATTCTCATATTTGCTATTAAAAATAGTTGTAATATTACAGTTAAATCCATGTAAAATCGAGAGACCAATATCTGAATTTGCAACAGTCATTTTATTACTCAATAGTTTGATGACGGTGAACAGGGTAAAATATTGGTCAATAATTCAGTGCATCTCTGGTCTGTTTCTTGTCACTGGTCTTTATTTACCCGTTTCCCTTGTGTGCCCAGGTATTGTCCAGTCACCTCATGCACTCTAGCTTACCAGGGCTGACCAGACTGGAGCAGATGTTCTTGGTGGCCTTGGCTGATACCGTTGCAACCACCAGCGCTGAGGTCACGAGCTCCGCCGATCAACAATACACAGGTTAGCAATGCTTGCACGTTACAAGTCACACAAGTTACAATCATGCATTTGTGGTACAGTATGTACAGTGGATTGTATGACATTGGGTGGATAAATAATAATATCGTACCAAGAATAACTGACGTCAAAGAGTGTTGTGTCTGTTTGTTTTTTGTGTTTTTTTTTTTAATTGAGGATAAATTATCTCCACATTAAAATTATATTTCATATCACACCAAACACACTGATGCTTTTATTTCCCCCAACGTGGCATCTATATTCTACAACTTTCCAACTTCCCACACAGTTTTTATTTATAGTATTTATTTTATGATTAAAGCTGATATCTATTTCATTGTAAAAAATATTAAATTAAATTAAATTAAATTAAATTAAATTAAATTAAATTATATCAACTTGACAGTTGCTGTTGCAGATGAAGCTTTTACATTTAGCTGTTACCTTAAAGTGTCCCGATATGCCTGAGCAGGACACTGCTTTATCTTCATTTGCAGACGTGGATGAACAAAGTAATATTTTCATTATTGTTTTTATTCAAAGAACGACGCGTAATAAAACTGTACCTGTAGAATGAGCTAGCACCCGATGTTGCCCTTGGTAATGTTGTATTAAAGTTGACTTAAGGTTGTAGACATTAAAACTAAGCATCATTTCCTTGATTGTGTGTTCCTCACAGTTATCTCCAGCCATCAAATCTTCATTAATACAAACAACAGAGCTTATACTGTTCCTCTGTAACTGTCTGTAAACAGACGCAGCACTTTTTCCATTATCTTTTGTCTTTCCTCTTCAATTTTCCATCCTATTTATTTAGTCTTTTGAGAGGAAGATGTTAGCAGCTTGTTCCAGACCTTAGTAAGCACAGGGGGGGAGGGGCGGGGTGAGAAGGTTCAGGGACAAGAGACACACTCTCTCTCTCTGACAAAATTGAATGAACTCGAGTGATACTGGAATTGTAAAGGTATATGCTGTCCAACTGCCTTTCAAGAGTGTTGTCTGTGCAATAAAAGTAACAAAGCTGATGTTTCCCTGATGGTGTGTTTGAATAGGTGGTGAGGCTCTGGATGAGTGTGGGCTGAGGTACCTCCTGGCTATGCGTCTTCACACTTGCCTGCTCACCTCTCTGCCCCCTCTCTACCGCATGCAGTTGCTCCACCAGGGTAAAACATACGACTGCTGTTAAATATCTTTCAATGCAGTCCAAATTTGTTATGATGAATTTCGGAACTATAGAGATGTCCTTTTTACCCTCGTCCTCTGTCGCTCTCCCAGGCCTGTCAACATGCCACTTTGCGTGGGCCTTCCACTCAGAGGCAGAAGAGGAACTGCTGCACATGATTCCAGCCATGCAGAGAGGCGACCCACAATGGTCCGAGCTCAGAGCTGTTGGAGTGGGTTGGTGGGTCCGCAACATCAACACTCTGCGGAAATTGGTGGAGAAGGTACTAGGACAAAGCTGGACTCAAAAAATATATAGAAAACTATCACCTCATGATTTTACTGTGTATCCTGCCAGGTTAAGACTAATACCAGCTTTGCAAAGTCTACAAGTATGTTCCCATAAGCTATTGTCTCAAAAATTTGAATCCGTTCAAAAGTTGAGTGTTCGTATTAAGTGTTCCTGTCATTTATGCAGACACTGCATTTCGACCTGCACTGTTTGCAAGAGTCAAAGTCATTGTGACATTCGCTGTATCTGGTGACAATCGTTCTTCCCGGTACGATCAAGCTAAGCTTACAGTGTACTCTACATTTATAATGAACGTCTGGGTTTCGGTTGTAATACTACAAGTCTAATGGGTTGCCAGAATAATGACGCAACTCCTCCGGCCGGGACAAAAAAATATATTTTCTTTATGTGACAATAACAAAAGGTAATGCCAAGTAGCCAATGGTTATTAATGATAATAATAACTAAAATTGAATTCCCTGATGCATTTATGATGTCTGCGTTTAATCAGTTAGGTAAAGCTGCCTTCCAGAGACACAATGACCCTTTAGATGCTGCTCTGTTCTACTTGGCCATGAAGAAGAAAGCTGTGCTGTGGGGGCTCTTCAGGTCAGACGCTCTTCCTTGAACGCACAATTATTTTTGAATTGAGCCACAGTTTTTATTCAAAGAACACCATTATGGGATTTGTGAGCTGTGTGATTTTTCTCGTCTCCCAGGTCTCAGCACGATGATAAGATGACTCAGTTCTTCAAGAACAACTTCACTGAAGACCGCTGGCGGAAGGCAGCTCTGAAAAATGCCTTCTCACTGCTGGGAAAGCAGCGCTTTGAACAGTCCGCTGCGTTTTTTCTTCTGGCGGGATCACTCAAAGACGCCATCGAGGTGAGAACACGTACACACGTACTTCATTCAACAACACATAAGACACACAATGTATTTCTCTCTTTCTTGTGTGTGCACCAACCCTCAATATTCATTTCTCTCACAGTGTAAACAAGCTGAAGTACACTATAGATTGGGGAGGTGTGTGAGCGAGAGTAAATCACCACATCAATAACGGTGCAGATAATCTGTTGCTGAGAGAGTATTCTGCAGCCTTTAAATCACCGGGGGCCAAAGTCTAAATTACACTGATAAGAACCATAAAAATCCTGCATAGTTTTCCTTGGCCTGTGGTTTCTCTATCACACAATCAAAATATGGAGATAGCAAAAAAGGAAATAGCATGAGCTGTTGGTGTTTCAGCTGTATGTATTGGTACCAGTGGCAATTACTTCTTACCTCTTTTAAAAAATATATAGATATATCAAATGGCTTTACATAAGTGTACACATTGCTTGTACAAACTACAGCATTATTAACCCAGTCTATTTTCCCTGTTGCGTAGGTGCTGTTGGAGAAGATGGAGGATCTCCAGTTGGCTATGATAGTAGCAAGGTTGTACGAGGCCGACTTTGAGAGTTCGTCCACATGCCAAGGCCTCCTTTACGAGAAGATGCTGGGCTGCAACCGGGACGGAAGCGGTTACCACTGCTCCAGACTTCACCCTGACCCATTCCTGCGCAGCATATCCTACTGGATTATGAAGGATTACACCCGAGCGTTGGACACACTGTTGGAGCGAATCCCCAAAGAGGATGATGAGCATCCTGGTCAGTTGGTTGCAGATGGTTTAGTCGCTGTTGTGTGATCAGCAGGAGTGTGACAGTGAGCGTGTTTGTGCTATACGGTTTAGTTCAAGCTGTGATCCAAATGGAAGATGATCAACACAGAGGGGGGAACAAATCAGTGCTATGCTGTGTTTTTGGGTCAAGTTATGTCCTATTCCAGTGAAACAGTGCAAACACACATAGTGACACTCAATCAAAAGATGTGGAATCCATTGAAACATAATTGCATTATTGTCCTTTTTTCTTTTTCTCTCTCTCTACTGTCTCTTCATCTCCGTGTGTTAGATGACATGGTGAAATCTTGCAACCCTGTGGTGTTTAGTTTCTATAACTACCTGAGGACACACCCTTTGATCGTCCGTCGCCACTTCGCGAACCTAGAGGGCACAACTACAAGCGTGGGCCTCACGGCTGAGAGGAACAGCGCAGACGAGATCAACCTCATTGAGCGCAAACTGTTCTTCACAACTGCCAATGCACACTTCAAGGTGGGCTGCATCAGTAATTTATGCATTAGCTTCTACTTCTACTTAATATAATGCCTCCTTTTCATCTCCTCCTCTCTGCCCTGGATGCTGTGGCGCACACACACACAAACACTCAATGTTGCTGTAATTGGATATTCAATATCGTATCTGAATCTTCTGCAGGTGGGCTGTCCAGTTCTGGCTCTGGAAGTGCTATCCAAGATTCCCAAAGTCACCAAGAAGTCTGGCTCCTCGCCTCTCAGCAAAGCTTCTTCCAAGGCCAATGTAAACTCAACCCAGCCCCTGGAGAATGGCACCCAGGGAGGTGTTGACTGGGGCTCACCTGCAGCCCCTGCCCCTGCCCCTGCCCCTGCCTGGGGAGGAGGTGATAGTGTGGGTGGGTTGGACTGGAGCCAGCCTTTGGTCAAGGTGGAGGAGGATGACCTGAATCTGGACTGGGGAGATGATAAGGAATATGATGATGAAGATGACGAAGATGATGGTCTGAACATGAAGAAACCAGAGTTTGAGACCAAAGCAGATGCAGGTCCAGAGAGTGCTGGGTCTAAACTACAGAAAGCAGACTCACAGGTAGGAATTATTCTAGAATCCACTCAAAATCTCACAACTGCAAATATTTTAATCAAAATAGAATGATGGTGTATATTTTGTCACCTCCACACTGCTCTCTCTATGTGTTTCAATATAGTAGTGTTTACTGTCTCAGGCATTGCTGCTGTATACTCACAAACACTCCCTCAATGAGGTCTGATAGTATTGCATGAAGGAAGTAGACTGAGGTAGACAGTGTATATATAATGGTAAATCTTGAATATTTAAAATCAACTTACAATCTGTTGAGACATGTGACAAGTAGCTTTGGATTTATAGAAGTTACTTCCTGTCATCAGTTACCTGGGATATAGAGGTGTTTTGCAAGGTTCAACCTTGAACTAGATGTAATATCTTATATATATATAATATCAAAATTAACTCACTTGTGTTTCAGGGTGAGTCAGAGGTGGATGTGATAGCCGAGCAGCTAAAGTTCCGTGCCTGTCTGAAAATCCTGATGACAGAGCTGCGTACACTGGCCACAGGCTTTGAGGTGGATGGAGGGAAGCTCCGCTTTCAGCTCTACAATTGGCTGGAGAAGGAAATAGCTGCCATGCATAAGATCTGCAACTACAAGGTATACTTTGGTATTACTTCATGTTGCTTACCATTTACATAGTCATTCCATATGCATGCTTTTTTGTCCTATAACCACAAATGTCGTCATTGACACAAAGGTTGAAGGAAAGGAGGAGGACTCGGAGATGGAGCGGTGGGGAGAGCATACAGCATCAGTAGACATATCAGATGAGGCCCTGGAGCAGTTAGAGGCCGGGGCCTACGAGCGTCACCAAATGGAGAGACGTCGCCTCCAGGCGAAGCAGCAGCACTCCGAGAGGCGAAAGGCGTGGCTGAGGAAGAACCAGGCCCTGCTCAGGGTGTTTCTGTCCTACTGTAGCCTTCATGGAGCCAAGGGAGGAGGAGTCACCTCAGTTCGCATGGAGCTTCTCTTCCTTCTGCAGGAGAGCCAGCAGGTACCCATGCACGCCATTATTATATTATACATGTGTTATGTGCTTACAAGTAAACAATCTCTGTTCAACAAAGTCAATCCTCTCCCTGTCTCACTCTGTAGGAGACCACGGTGAAACAGCTGCAGTCTCCTCTGCCTCTGCCCACTACACTGCCTCTGCTGTCAGCTTGCATCGCCGCCACCAAGACGGTCATAGCGAACCCCGTTCTCCACCTCGGCAACCACATCCACGACATCCTCCACTCCACCATTCTCATGGAGGCACCACCGCATCCCGACATCATCGATGAGCGGGTCAGAATTTAAAATTAAAAATGTCATTCAAGTTAACCGAATGGGAAGTTACACATTTTTATTAATAATAATAATAATAATAATAATAATAATAATGTCTGTTTTTCACTCGTAGGTGAATGCTCTACACACACTAGCCGCTTCTCTGTCCGCCTGCATCTATCAGGCACTGTGTGACAGCCACAGCTACAGGTAATCAAGCCACAACTTCAGTACTGCCTGCAAGATATTAACAAAATACCTTACAGTACTTTAGTTTGGAGTGTGTTGTCACTATTCAGTCTCCAGTGTACATTCTCCCTGTGGGAAGTTAAAAGTTGGTAGCTTGGGGAAATTTGCTCGATGCAAAGAACCACAAACCAACAGAGAAATAAATTGTTGTGTCATTTAATTGTAGGAAAGAAAACCAATGAGAATTTTTTTCCAATATGTTGAATATGTACAGTTTGTTTGTGTTCTGTTTGGGACTCCTTGTCTACCTTTCTGTTATTGGCTTTGCAGTAGCCAGACAGAGGCCAACCAGTTTACAGGGATGGTGTACCAAGGTCTGTTACTCAGTGAGAGGAAACGACTCCGCACCGAAAGTATTGAAGAACACATAACTCCCAACTCGGCTCCTGCACAATGGCCAGGTAACAAGACATAGACAGCTACTCGTTTTTTTTGGGGTCAATTTGAGTAAATATCTGCACCATCAGTTGCTGTTTGTACATTTTATACATTCAATAAAACTGTTCCAGAATACACGTAGAATACACAGATGGACAGAATGTCTGAGCATCAAATATATGTTTGAAAAGTATGAAAGGCAGAGGGTGAGGACGAGCAGAGCAAAATTGGCAGTCTGTGTTTATGCAGAGTGGCAGATGGTGTTCTATAATCAGAGCTTCATGGCCTCAGGGAAGGAAACAGAAAGACGGAGACAGCTCATGCCACCATGCGAATGTATAAGTGTGCTCCATATTGTGCAGAGATATTGTTTTGTTTTGCAAAAGACTGTTCTATCTATCTATTGCACAAACCGTGTTGTGTGTGTCTGGGTTCTGTCTGCAGGTGTGTCGTCCCTGATTTCTCTGTTGACGTCTGCCAGGGAGGAAGACCAACCAAGGCTCAACGTCCTGCTGTGTGAAGCGGTCGTGGCTGTTTATCTCGCGCTGCTCATTCACGGCCTGGGCACGCACAGCAGCAATGAACTCTTCCGTCTGGCCGCACATCCTCTCAACAACCGCATGTGGGCCGCTGTCTTTGGAGGAGGGGCCAAAGTCATTATTAAGCCGAAGAGGCTTGAGACCCCACCAGGTACAAAATAATCATTTTGTAGTTGTCTTATCTTTATTTCCATCATGTCCTTGTCTTCTTATGTCTTTTCCATGATCTAGACATCACCTCTCCTTCACCCCTTATACTGCTCTACCTGTTGTCTTCCTCTCCATTTGTTGGCTTTCTACATCCTGACCTATTTCTGCTCAGACGCCTCTGAAGGTCATCCCTCTTAGGTCTCTATCTACATATAAACACAGATATTCACCTAGGCCTGTCCTTTTGATGCTCAGATGCTGCTGCTGCTGCTGCTGTGTAGTCTTTTGTGTTAGTTTGCCCTCTGCCCTGTGTCCCAGTGCCAGCTGACTTTGAGGCAGCCAGGCCAGAGGAGTCTCACGACGAGACAGGAAGACCTGAGCAGTGCAGCCTCACCCCAAACCCCACTCCCATCCCTACTGAAACCCAGCGCCCCAAACGACCTCCTCCTCCTCCCATTTCAAGGGGAGAGGGGTCGGGCACTGTGGCACCAGCACCTAAGGCCAGCTGTGAGTAACTGGGCTGGTGGATTGCAGTGCTGGTTTGCAGGATTGCAGTGCATGGTAATTGTTACAGGTTTGCATTGTTGCAGATGCTTGACTTAGCCTTCTCTCTTTTGTGCAGCTGCTACTGAATGTCCATTACAAAACAATTAAGCCCACTAATGCTATGAAGACAGTCATCTGTGTTCTGTCATCTGTGTGTTATGACGGTGCAAGCAGCTGTGTGTTGTCTGAGTGTGAGCGTGTGTGTGTATTGCATTGCATGTCTGTGTTGTAACGTCCCACCTGTGCTCATCCCATTGTGTCATTTCTGCTGTACCACTGAAGCAACTGCTGGGCCTATTCAGGATTGTTCAGAAGCGAAGGCTGAGCAACCCTCTCAAGCTAAATGTGAATCTGACACTAAACCAGGTACAACTTGAGAAGTTAATACACTCATGAAATCCCATTGTAGAGTGGGGCTGTCGCAGTACTGTCTGTTCTCTTACTAAAACTAAACTTTTATTTATACTGCTGTGATGTCCCTCGCGTGCTGTTGCTTGGTCATAGCCTTGGCATCTGCAGTATCATCGATACACACAGTTACACAAGGTACACAAAACAAAGGTCCGGCTAATGTGACTGAACCTGATACAAAACATTATTATTTAAAAAAACCAAGTTATTTTCTCTTCCGTCTGTGATCAGCTGCTCTGCCTCCACTGCTGCGTACCATGTAACTGCAGGGAGAGGGGTGGGAGTCAAACACAAACAAAACCAACAGTCAAAGCTGAGCTGAAGTAAGCCTTAAAGTCAGAAGTGGTGCAGATATTGGCTGTGATGAACTGCAGTATTGCCATAATCGCGACAGCCCTACTGTAGAATGTAACTAGTTCTGTTCTCTAGCATTAGATATTTAAACTGGATTTACTGTGTAACAGTAGTGAGAGGTAATTCCGTGTGAATTGATTATCCCGTTAGAAGTTGTAGAAAATAAGCCATTTCCTGAGAAGATTTTGCTGTTCTCCGAGTTTGACATAGAATTTACATAATTTCTTAGTCCAAAGCAATCCTTGCTTACACTATTTGTGTGGGAGGAAGATACGAGCTGGCATTTAGACTCCGTATCAGTGTAGAGTTTGAGACGGCTCTCGACAGAGCCAAGAGCCTTTTGAAGAGCTGGATGAGAGGAGGATTTTAAATACCAGCCTGTTGATAGGACTCATTTACTTACATGTTAAGACTCTACCCTTTTTTAGCACTGCTGCAAACTTACATGATGCATGTCACGAACAGACAACCTGAGGCTCATTTATGCTCAGTGTAACATGCGAATACAGGAACAGATTATGCCTTTTGCATGTCTTTCCTCCGGTTATGTGCACATGTTCCTTAAGTTGTAGCTACGGTTTTTGTTATTGGCATAAACCTGCTACTCTGGACTGCCCTCTAGTGGAAATGTACAGCCAGGTTTACTTCAGGAGCGTCCTCTTATTGTTGACAGTAAGGCTGGGCAATAATTCAATAACAATATATGGCATGATATAATTTTCTTCAGTGTATATCAGTCTGAGGATGTTCAACATTTAATTAATATCTTTCTTTTTTATTTATTTTTCTTGCGGACAGCGACGGCGTCGTCATCTGATATCGCTTATCACTCAAAAAGCAGCATAAATGAGCCTTTTTACAGGCGTTCATTTGTTGACGCCTCCTTGTCATGTTCAACTTAACAGCCATTTTAAGCACAATAAACATGTTACATTCACTGATCTCATTGTGTTTGCCCTCCTCCAAAGGCTGTGGATACAAACAACCTGCTTAGCACACAACCGCTCAACAAAGGCTCTGTTGTTTGATGCCTTTTTCTGTGTGTATTTTTTTATTAACTGACTCGGTGTAATGGTCTGTGTAGTATGTGTGTGTCTAACTGCACTGTCCACTCTGGTTTGCGTCTTGTCTTGTTTTGTCTGGTGTGATGCCAGAAATAGTCACCCAGGATAACGGTGCAGGTTTGTGCACAACCCTAGTGTGTCTTGCACTGTGTCTCCATCCTAAATGTCTGTATTTGTGCATTTGCATCTCCTCTTTTCCAAGTGTATTTTCTTTCCTGTGCGATGACTCCATTAAAAAGTCATAGAACTTAAACGTTATATCGCAGACAGTTTTCCGGGATCAGCAGATGCAATACTACTGTCGATATCAGTCTGATACTGAATATCGGTATCGGGGGGAAAAAGTAAAATCTGACACAGTCTTAAAAAACAAAAAATTGCATAAACGCTTTATGAAACAGGCTACAGACTGTAAAGTAGAGATCAACTGATATGAGTAGCTCTTTGGCTGATGCCAATGCCAATCTTCTGATAAAATAAAGGTTTTATAATAACATATGACACACAAAATTCCATTTCTTAATATATTATATTTATTAAAACAATCGTATGGTCTGACTCTACAATCTGCATTTTGTGTCTGCAGTGCAATGCACTTGTAAATTTTAAATAAAAACAATTGATTTGATAAACATGTTATACATGAAAAGACCATCAAAAAACAAAACTTTGTCAAACAACCCTTTTGTTTTAGAAACACAATTAAAGACTAAGAATTTCTAAGAATTGACCAGTGCCAATGATTCTGCTGGTCATAGTTTGGCTTTAAAGTCCTTAAAACAACCAAGAGATAAATGACTATATTGGACTGATATTGGTATTCAATTAAGGTTGTGATATCTGTATCGTATCGAACCCCAAATAAGTGGATGAGCCATCGCTAGACAGTTATACGACTGGAGTGATAGTTTTTCAATGCACCAAATTCAGCTCTAACATGGATTTACCGTTTATTGTGCTCTGTGTGCGGTGTGGGATTGAAGCAGGTCCCTTCTCTCTGATCTGTTTCTCGACCGTCCTGAAGTGACACTGAGTCTCAGGCTTATTCACAGCAGTTGTCCGCTGCTGCACAATTGGCCTTTTCATAAGTACTCACTCTCCGTTCTCCTTCCGGGTCCAGTAGCTTCCCCTCAGCCTCCAGCAGAGGACGTGGACAGATACAGGCGCAGGTTCAACATGAGGATGCTCGTCCCTGGACGCCCCGTAAAGGAGACGCCGGCCAACCCTCCTCCTGTGCCCACGGAGAGACCCACCTACAGGGAGAAGTTTATTCCTCCGGAGCTGAGCATGTGGGACTACTTTGTGGCCAAAGTAAGAATCAGAACGTTTATCTATATGAAATCTACTGATGCGATCTGTCAATCGCAGTCTTCAGGCCGCATCTTTCGCTCCATTATTTGCTTCCTTTCAGCCCTTCCTGCCGCTGTCCGACAGCAATGTGCTGTATGACTCGGATGAAAGCGAAAACGAAGATGACGAAGACGACGACGACGCCTTCCTTTCTGACACGCAGATAACGGAGCACTCTGATCCCAACTCCTACAGGTAGAAGCCAGCCTTTTTGTTTTCATGTCAGGTGTTTGGTAACTTCAGTTTTTAATCTCAGTGTCTGTCTGTCTGTCTGTGTGATGCATAGCTGGGCTCTGATCCGCCTGGTCATGGTGAAACTGGCTCATCACAATGTCAAGAACTTCCTGCCTCTGACTGGCCTTGACTTCACAGGTAATCTAATTATTTTTTGATCCCAAAATAACATTTAATTTGAGAATCATTTGAACAAACATACATAAAAAAACTATTTATTGCTGTTGATGTTGATTGTATAAAGCAGCTGTAGCTGTGTAAAGTCACTAATTGGCTGACTGTGGTGCAGATCTGAATTTAGACACGATCATGAACTGGACAGATCATCATAAGTCATTGACTATTACCATGCTTTGATAGAGCTGTTGTATTTTAACTGGCACAGATTTTTTTTCAAGCCTTTATGGCACTAAGTCCTTGAATGCAGACCAATTACATTACACTGTCACTCGATCAGCTTTTTCAAAATGACACCCACACTCCAGGAAGAGACAAGAGAAGAAAGCGTAGTCAGTAAAGACTGGTGTGATCTGAAAGGAGAAATATAGACATCAGAGAGTTTTTAGATAACAGAACGTTGAAAAATATCATTTATTTCATTTACTAAACCAGCTTGCACACTTAATTTTACAGAGTTATTTTTTAAATGTACAACCTATGCACTTTATTTTGAATTCTTTGTATTTGCAGGCCCGTGTTATTTTTCACCTGAAATGAGAAAAGAGCATTTATTTTTTCATTAGATCATAGGTTTATAACCCCTCCAGTTCTATGTGAAAATCTTTGATCAGACGCTGATACGGATATATAACACATTGAATCGTAACACTTGTTACACATTATGCTCTGGACTTTCAGTTGAAGACATTTTCTCTATCTGGACTTCCTCTACCTTATGTTTCAGACCTGCCAGTATCGTCCCCTCTCTGCAACGCCGTGTTAAAGACTTTGGAGAACTGGGAGCAGCTTCTTCTGGAGCGAATGAACAAATTTGACGGCCCGCCTCCCAACTACATTAACACTTACCCTACTGACCTCAGCGCAGGAGGTGGCCCTGCCATTCTACGGCACAAGGCCATGCTGGAGCCAGACAACACACCCTTTAAGTGAGTATTAAAAAATAAAAATATTCAAATACATAGACATACATCATGACACGCTGGGTCAGCGTGTCGTGATGTATGTCTATATATGTATGTCTATATATAATGTCTATATATGTATGTCTATATATAATACATCTAAATTTGGTTTTATTTTAAAATTCAGAATATACATTCATACCATTAACTCTCATTCAGTGTTATTGGCAATACATGACACCAGAGTAGCTTTTAAGTGTGCGTAATCATTTGCGATTGACATATTTTTGTCTATATTTTTTTCTTTCAGGACAAAGAACCACCAGTCCTTCCCAGCCCGGCGTCTTTGGCACTTCCTGGTCAAACAGGAAGTTCTACAAGAGACGTTGATTCGGTACATCTTTACTAAGAAAAGGAAGCAGAGTGAGGTCAGTGGCTCACAGTGACTCAAGGAAACGTGAGCTTTTGTATTTCCCCACTTTTTTTTTCTCCCTACTTTTCATCTTAACATTCATTTTGACTGAAAGTGCCATTATTTTTTATTTAACAGGCTCATCAGTTCCTATTTTTATTTATTTTATTCATGCTCACATCCTCTAAGGAAGTCACTGTATTGCTCCAAATCAAAAGTATAGAATATTAATTTTAAAAACATTTCTAAGCTTTTTTTTTTACATTTATCTACTGGAGGTTGAAAAGTTAATTGTTAAGCATTGTAAGTTAATCTTTTAACCTGTGTTAGTGCCACAATCAACATGAATTACTGGATTAATAAAACATGTACAATATATTTAACATGCAAGGTGGCCTAATCCTAAAACAACATGACACCCATCTTGATGATTTTAATCAGATACTTGCAGCCAAGAAATGTGTTGTCAAAAACTCAAGAATATAATTTTAATGTTGTTTTTTTTAAAAGGTATTTTAGTGTTTTTGAAAAATAACATTATATTGATTTATTTTAATAATAAATACTATTAATATTAACCAAATAAACCTCCCTGACATATTTTCCACACTGTAGACACATAGGGAGCAAATGTATAGACAGTAACTTAAAAAGTCATTCCATAATTATGAAGTATATTTGAATTAGAACATTTTAATCAGTATAAATTCTAATTTATTTGTGTCCATATCACATCTGCAGTTGTTATCAACACGAGTGGAAAACAGAAACTACGCACTAATCGATACAATCTTTTGCAACAAAATGTTCTTATGTTATCACTGATCTTTATATAAAGTATATGAAGAGCCCAGGTCTTTACCCATGTATCTAAATCCATCATGCGCATTTGTGATGAACAGAAAAGAGCTCACTCAGCAGTTATCTCTGTTGCTATTTATTGTTATTGCCGTTATCGCTGCTCTGACCCTGCAGACATCTTTAATCAAGAACAGAACACTTCTCTGATGTCTGGAGCAATTCATGACTGTGTCACTTTGATGGCACACTGTCGCTGTAGCAGCCTGTTCAGAATTAGACAAAACACACTGCTTTTTATCTCAGATCATTCGTTATTTATTATTATTTTTACTATCTCTTGGTAGTTAGCTGAAGCAGTGAGCTCCACGGCTCACATGTCTTTACACAACTGCTGCTCCATGCTAATGAGTCTTTTATCACCGAGTGTGAACATCAAAAGATCCTGTCAATATGTTTCATTTTCTTTTCATTTCATGTTTTATTTATTTTCTTCCTGTGTTTGTGCATGTGTTTTCTGTTGTGCCGTGTTGCCGTGTTGTGTGTCTATATTGCCTCTGTGTGTATTGTGTTGTGTTGTGTTGTGTTGTGAAGTCTGTAGAGATCCATATGGACCGTAAAAGCCCAAATGGTGTAGCAGGAGCTAGCCATCCCCATAAGGTAGTATCATTTACTGTACCAGCCCACAGGCCCTGGCTCTGTCTGTCCAGCTGTCTGCCTGTCCAGAGGAGTCACTGTAAAGCCAAGTTTGAAGGAGAAGAGCGTCATATTCATTTATTTATTTATATGCTGTATATATTTATATTTATTAAAATAGGGTGGGGCTGGGCAATATGACTATGGTCTGCTTCACAGTGGAAGCATAGCATGTGTGCCACTGCTGCTTTCCATCACTTTTGCCCACGGGTCCTAGCAAATATAGACGGATAAGATCTGTTCATCGTGATACTGACATTCGACCACCTCTCATTGCAGGTTTAGTGTTTACACTGAATCTGAGTACACGAAAAACACACAAACAAACAAATATTATATCTTTTAAACTATTTTAGCACCCATGGACCTTCTCTTTCACCTGACAGAACAAAAATCACATGTTTTATGAGGAACACATGGAATTTGAAAATGTAAAAACGTTTAATTTCAAAGATTTCGAAAAATAACAATCCTTGGGGTCATTTCTGACCCCACTTATGCATCTATGGGTTAATATTATATTAATAATAATAATAGATGAGCTATATCCCGATATAAAGCTGGATACAAGCTTTTTTCTCTGAGCTTGTGAAAAGTTTTCTTCTTGTGCTTCTCACAGGACTTCACAGATGCAATAAGACATTATCTTATCTCCTGATATTGATCTAATATTGATATATATACCCAGCTCTGATCAGAGGTATCAGATAACTGAGTGAAGCTCTTATTGTCTCCTCTCCAGCTTGGACTGAACGTGATTCCACTGGCAACTTATTTTTATTTATTTTTTGCCATAAAATCTATTCAAGCCTCTCTTCCGCTAAGATCTAACGTCTGATCCTTTTTCTTTCAACGGGGCACCTTTTGTATCCACTCACATAACCTCACGTTCAATGCTTAACAATAACATAAAGCTACCAGTATTTCTCACTCCTTTCTCCCTTGTAGCTGGACTGATTCTGACGGACCAAATGCAAAAAAGAAAAAGACTCCCATTAAGAGAGTTGGCACATTGTGTACAGTAGACCTTATTACTAACTTGCATGCTCACTGTCAGGACTGTGGGAAGCTTGCTAATCATGAAGGATTATCGTCAATCAACAGTCAGAACTGTCGGTGTTTGATTGTACCGTGTATCACCACATGTTGCTTTCTCCTATGATTGTCCCGCTCTGTCTTTGGGATTGTGGTCGAACTCAAAATTGAACAGAAGTTGAGGATTTTTTTTGTAGAGCAACACAATGACCCAAATCAAGTGATCATTTGACTCTGTTTTTCTCGTTATGGAATCTAATGTATTCATAAATCATAGGCCTCTGGGCATTGATTTATGAAGGCAGAGGGAAACCTGTGACTTTTTTCTTTTTTTCTAAAACTTGATTTCTTTGTGTAAACCTTGTAGTTTTTGTTTTTCCCTCTCTTTGTCCAGGTGGAGGCAGATCTTGGGTATCCTGGAGGCAAAGCTAAAATCATTCACAAGGAGTCTGATATCATCATGGCTTTTGCCATCAATAAGGTCCGTCATTTACGATTTTAAAAATAACCCTTAAAATTAGGACATTACAGTCATATGATGCTTGTATAAAAGACACTGTAGTTCTATAAACACGTCATCACTGACTGTCCTGTCTAAACTTAGAACTTGATAGGATTATTGTATATCTGCTCCTGGTCTCTTTCTTCTGTCTTCTTCCTCTTGTCCTTTCAATCCCCCTCTTCTCCTCTGTCCCCCATTTTTCCTTTCACCCCCAACCGGTCATGGCTGATGGCCACACATCTTTGAGTCTGGTTCTGTCAGAGATTTCTTCCTGTTAAAAAGGAGGGTTTTTTTGCCTAGTGTTTGTGAATTGTTGCGTTAACATGAATGCAATTGAATAGATGACATCTGTAGACAACTTGAAGATATTGCCCTGTCCACACACCTCATTTTTTCCTCCTCCGTGCTTCTTTTCTTCCTCAGGCCAACTCTAACGAGATAGTGCTGGCCTCCACTCATGATGTCCAGGAGGTGGACGTGTCCACTCTGGTGGCTGTCCAGCCGTACACCTGGATAGGAGAGGAATTTGACAAAGAGTCCCGCAGGTCAGACTCAGAGCAGAGTTCTTTGGCCGATTCAGTTAACGGTTGTTTCTTCAGACCTTCCGAGTGACCGCGTTGCGGCTGTGTTTTTGTTTCACAGCTCTGACGACGCAGACCATCGCTCGTCTCACACCAACATCGCGCAGACGAGCTCTGCCCCCTTTGCGCCGCCACAGATGCCGGTCTCTGCGTCCATGCCGTGGCTTGGCAGCGGGCAGACCAGCATGGGGGCCAGCGTGGTACGTAGTTACTCTGTTGCACTGCAATTATTTGATTTAATATAGAATATGTACAGTAGCTTTTGAGTATTCAAAATGTTCCACAACACACTTTATATCTACATAAATCCGTATTTGTTTTCTAGGTAACAATTCTTACACTGTAACCACCGCTGCTTTAATTTCTTAAGGCAAACCCCGTAGGAAGAAGGAATTATTCTGTAATACTAGTTAGCCAGTGTGTTGTATTTATTTTTATTTGACGTTTATTGCCATTTGCTGCAAGTTCTGCTGCTGAAGCTCTCCCTGTAAAACACAAACCCACAGGAGACCCATACAAGGCAACAACTCCCATGATCCCATGCTGTGTTCTTCAAACTAGGTCATTCTGAGTGTTTTTAATTCAATTAAATATGTGACGGTACAGCATTGTGCTGCAGGATTTACAAACCTTGCACTTCAGATACAAAAAATGTTCTCCTTAAAATGACAAAATGCAGTTATACCAATTATAAAATGATCATTATACGTTTTTTTTTTTTTTTGGACCATATCATGCTGCTCTACTTCCAATGAAAACACACAATCAAGTCCAGCAGTCCATGCAGTTTTTAGTTATT